>NC_053394.1:143305948-143594659 GCF_905171765.1 Bufo bufo
GCTTCACGTCACCCACCACTGGAACAGGCCACTGTCACACATTTAGGCCCAGGCACCCAGGCAGAGGAGAGAGGTCCCGTAACAGAGAATCTGGCCTTATGTCAGCGCAGAATCTGTATTCATGTCATAGCAGAGAATCAGGCTTCACGTCACCCACCACTGGAACAGGCCACTGTCACACATTTAGGCCCAGGCACCCAGGCAGAGGAGAGCGGTCCCGTAACAGAGAATCTGGCCTTATGTCAGCGCAGAATCTGTATTCATGTCATAGCAGAGAATCAGGCTTCACGTCACCCACCACTGGAACAGGCCACTGTCACACATTTAGACCCAGGCACCCAGACAGAGGAGAGCAGTCCCGTAACAGAGAATCTGGCCTTATGTCAGCGCAGAATCTGTCTTCATGTCATAGCAGAGAATCAGGCTTCACGTCAGCCACCACATTAACAGGCCACTGTCACACATTTAGGCCCAGGCACCCAGGCAGAGAAGAGAGGTCCCGTAACAGAGAATCTGGCCTTATGTCAGCGCAGAATCTGTATTCATGTCATAGCAGAGAATCAGGCTTCACGTCACCCACCACTGGAACAGGCCACTGTCACACATTTAGGCCCCGGCACCCAGACAGAGGAGAGCAGTCCCGTAACAGAGAATCTGGCCTTATGTCAGCGCAGAATCTGTCTTCATGTCATAGCAGAGAATCAGGCTTCACGTCAGCCACCACTGGAACAGGCCACTGTCACACATTTAGGCCCAGGCACCCAGGCAGAGGAGAGAGGTCCCTTAACAGAGAATCTGGCCTTATGTCAGCGCAGAATCTGTATTCATGTCATAGCAGAGAATCAGGCTTCACGTCACTCACCACTGGAACAGGCCACTGTCACACATTTAGGCCCCGGCACCCAGACAGAGGAGAGCGGTCCCGTAACAGAGAATCTGGCCTTATGTCAGCGCAGAATCTGTCTTCATGTCATAGCAGAGAATCAAGCTTCACGTCACCCACCACTGGAACAGGCCACTGTCACACATTTAGGCCCCGGCACCCAGGCAGAGGAGAGAGGTCCCGTAACAGAGAATCTGGCCTTATGTCAGCGCAGAATCTGTATTCATGTCATAGCAGAGAATCAGGCTTCACGTCAGCCACCACTGGAACAGGCCACTGTCACACATTTAGGCCCAGGCACCCAGGCAGAGGAGAGAGGTCCCGTAACAGAGAATCTGGCCTTATGTCAGCAAAGAATCTGTCTTAATGTCATAGCAGAGAATCAGGCTTCACGTCACCCACCACTGGAACAGGCCACTGTCACACATTTAGGCCCAGGCACCCAGGCAGAGGAGAGAGGTCCCGTAACAGAGAATCTGGCCTTATGTCAGCGCAGAATCTGTATTCATGTCATAGCAGAGAATCAGGCTTCACGTCACCCACCACTGGAACAGGCCACTGTCACACATTTAGGCCCAGGCACCCAGGCAGAGGAGAGAGGTCCCGTAACAGAGAATCTGGCCTTATGTCAGCGCAGAATCTGTATTCATGTCATAGCAGAGAATCAGGCTTCACGTCACCCACCACTGGAACAGGCCACTGTCACACATTTAGGCCCAGGCACCCAGGCAGAGGAGAGAGGTCCCGTAACAGAGAATCTGGCCTTATGTCAGCGCAGAATCTGTATTCATGTCATAGCAGAGAATCAGGCTTCACGTCACCCACCACTGGAACAGGCCACTGTCACACATTTAGACCCGGGCACCCAGACAGAGGAGAGCAGTCCCGTAACAGAGAATCTGGCCTTATGTCAGCGCAGAATCTGTCTTCATGTCATAGCAGAGAATCAGGCTTCACGTCAGCCACCACATTAACAGGCCACTGTCACACATTTAGGCCCAGGCACCCAGGCAGAGAAGAGAGGTCCCGTAACAGAGAATCTGGCCTTATGTCAGCGCAGAATCTGTATTCATGTCATAGCAGAGAATCAGGCTTCACGTCACCCACCACTGGAACAGGCCACTGTCACACATTTAGGCCCCGGCACCCAGACAGAGGAGAGCAGTCCCGTAACAGAGAATCTGGCCTTATGTCAGCGCAGAATCTGTCTTCATGTCATAGCAGAGAATCAGGCTTCACGTCAGCCACCACTGGAACAGGCCACTGTCACACATTTAGGCCCAGGCACCCAGGCAGAGGAGAGAGGTCCCTTAACAGAGAATCTGGCCTTATGTCAGCGCAGAATCTGTATTCATGTCATAGCAGAGAATCAGGCTTCACGTCACTCACCACTGGAACAGGCCACTGTCACACATTTAGGCCCCGGCACCCAGACAGAGGAGAGCGGTCCCGTAACAGAGAATCTGGCCTTATGTCAGCGCAGAATCTGTCTTCATGTCATAGCAGAGAATCAAGCTTCACGTCACCCACCACTGGAACAGGCCACTGTCACACATTTAGGCCCCGGCACCCAGGCAGAGGAGAGAGGTCCCGTAACAGAGAATCTGGCCTTATGTCAGCGCAGAATCTGTATTCATGTCATAGCAGAGAATCAGGCTTCACGTCAGCCACCACTGGAACAGGCCACTGTCACACATTTAGGCCCAGGCACCCAGGCAGAGGAGAGAGGTCTGTAGTGTACGGGGACGGTAATGCCCGTCACTACAAAAGGGTCACTTTGTGTGCTGTCGTGTCCCCTTATTTATGGGGAGGTTGGTTATAAAATGTAATTGAATGTAATGCTATGTATTTCCCTGTTACTGTGAAATTTGCATGTACAGGCCTGCTAGGGGTGTCATTCCAGCTCTTAGTCATTAGAGGGAGCTAGGGAGCCCTAGTTTATATAAGGCCCAGTCAGGGAAGGGAAAGTCAGTTGTTTTTAGAGTTTAGAGTCTAGAGTTTAGAGTCTAAGGAAGCAGTCTAGTCTAACCAGTTGGAGATTAGACAATGTCCGAGTCAAGCCCAGGCCTGAAGCCTGCATACCAGGAGAGGGTATTGTAGTCCCTGTAACCGGGTTCCAGATTCAAGAAGAAGGTTCCCCTCCTGAGTTCCCATATGCAGAAGCAGGAATACCTCATTTAAAGAGCCTGAGGAAGCTGAGAGGGACAGAGGCAAGCCAAGGAAAGCAAGAGGTACTTAAGACCTCAGAGGAGGTACTTTATAAGGATAAAACCAAGGATATACGCCAGAGCAGGGCATTGGACCTTGGAGAAGAGTTTCTAGGATCCAGGATCAGTCAGGAATAGAGTGCAAGCTGCCTGTACTGCAAGTCCTGAGTTAAACACTCTGAAGTCACCTTGCTGTAACTGTATTGCCTGCATCAACTGTATTGAAAAATCGACTGTATGCAAAGGAACTGCGTTTCCGTTAATGTCCCTATATTTATGATAACTACTAAAGTTGGAGTTCTGCTTTAACCTCACGTGTTCCTCAGTTATTCCTGTTATCAGCAAACGGCGTGCCACCGTTTAATTGGCACTGGCGTCACAAACATTTCCTATCATCACCTGCCCTTGCAGAGAGTCAGCCGTCTCAGGTCAGTGTCTATTGCACTACAACACCCAGGAACATTTATAAACACAACTTGAGTACGCTGCACCTCTCTTTTGGAGTCACGAACAGGATACGCACGCTTTATAGTGCAAGAAGCGTGAACTTTGTGCCTTATACAGTTGCCCTGTGACCAAAGTGACCAACTACCTGTTTTATTAAAGTGGACTTTGTGGACAGAAAAACATACCCAAAGTGTGCCTAAAACCTCCAAAAAGCGCTGTGCAGTGTTGCGCTATCAAGAGGAAGAAAATCGCCGCATTGGAGTGTGGTTTTATGGACTTTTTATCATCCTGCTTGCTGTCAGTGAATCGACAGCGTTTCTTGCTAAAGATGGCCGCTGAGCTTGCTGAATTTACTGCTGCGTCATCTTCATCCCGAAAATGCGGGAAAAATTGGCGCCTTTCTGATGAAGAAGCGGGAAAGGGTTCAAGGTCAGGCGCCACAGCCTGTCTGGACATTTGCATGTCTGCCAGCATGGACTCCGCCTTCCATATACTGGAATACCTGGGGGGCGGCCTCCCAGGGCAATGGGAGGATCTGGCTGAACTTATTGGCGCCACCCTGTCGCTCTACAGAGAAGGATCGAGCATGTTGGAGAGTGAACAGAGCTTTGCTGCAACGTCCGCGCCTGAAATACCAAAGATGAATAATGAAGGTGTAGAGCCTGAGGACGCTCCACCGGCCTACTCTCCGGGACCGGAGAAACCCGCCTGCCCGCCACGGGAGAAAGAACCAGAGCCCTGCTATGGCTCTTGGAGAGACTTCTTTCAGCCCTCTTTCAAGTGGTCTTCGTTAATGGCAGAGATCCGGGAGGCCGCTATAAAGCGGAATACAAAGACTAAAATCTATTATGAGGAATTGACCAAGTCTATCCATGAACGACACACCAACACACAGCCCTGCCTGGAAAGGAGAAAGGGGTTGGTGGTGTCCTTTGATAAAACCCGTGGCTACGGGTTCATCCAAGATTATCTGACTGGCAGAGACTTATATGTTAACAGAAGATCTGTCAAAAGAGACTACCTCCCTTCGTATCAGCACAGCCTCCGCGAGGGAGAGGAAGTGGAGTTCACCCCTGCCGAGAGCCTGAGAGGCCCTTATGCAACTGCCGTGACCCGTCCCAAGCGAGGACCTGAGGACTGGGAAGCAGAAGAAGAAGACTACTCTGGCTGCAAGCGGGAACCGGAACGCTCTCCAGAGCCGGCCCATCACGCCTTCCAGGAGCGGAGCTCCTTCATTGGGCCTAACGTCTTCTGGCAGCCAACCGTGTTGGAAAAATGGGTGAGCCCCTATCCTTCCCCCGAGCTGCCCCGTCGGGAGAAGACCATACAAGATATGGAAAACTTAAAAGGACTTCGCAATACCTTGGAGAACATCCGGAGGGGTCGGAGACCCGATGCCCGACCAGAACCTACAGAGGCCGAGTCCGCGCCATCGTTGACTGTACCTGCGCCGGCGGCGCCAGCAGATGACAGCGACTCCGACACGGAGAGCATCGGTGAACAGATTGTTCGGCTGGAGGAGAAGTTGCGGGAGCTGCGCAAGATCGCGACCGCCAGGATCAGGACGCCGCCAAAGAAGGACGAGGTAAGGGTGCCTGTCACCACCCGTAGACCACCTTCTGCTGCCACCGCTCCGTCGGTGCCCCAAGGAAGACCCTATTCCTGTGAGTTGCTGCACCGAGCCCACCGGACCGCGTGCGGCACCAACTGCCTTACATCCCACAATCATCATGCCGGTACCAGTACGGTCCACCCAAGGGTTTACCCCTAGGCCCATGGGGCCAATACCTATTAGGGGCCCCTTTACCTTGCAGCTGCCCCCTAACACAGTTATGTGGGCACATCCTCCTGTAGAGGACTACTACAGGCCGCACTTGCCAGCAGAGCCGGGTAATTATGACATACCCCTGTGAATCGGCCTGCTAGGCCTTTGATTTATTCCACACAGGAATTATGTTGTTAACCCTTTCAGGACAGGAGTCCTATGTTTACTGGTCGTTTGTTGCTGCTGCCAGTTCATCCACGGCTCAGTGGTGGGTGTTGACCACTGAAGTATTAAAGTCAACGAAGCCCAGTTTGTTTCCAGGACCTCCTGCCTGCTTTTGCTACCCCATGCCAAGTTGTACCTGTTCCTTAGTTACACCTTTTTACCATTAACCCCCTTTTCAGGTTGATCAGGGGTATTACAGCACTTGTCTTTGCTGTCATTTTATTGTGCCACTTCATACTAAGGAACCGTGCCCGGAGACAGACTCAAAAGAACCTGAGCCTCTGAGATTTTTGCTCTTTTAAAAGGAAATGTGCCCAGAGATGGACTCCACCGCATGAGAGCCTCTGTGATTTAATAGGAAAGTAATCTGGGTACGGACTCATGTTTGTTCTTTGAGCCTCCAAGAACTTTTATACTGTTTTATCTATTTCGCTGTTCTAATATGGACTTATTCATTGTTATGGACTATCCTGGTTATAATGTTACGCTGTGCCAGGTCAGCGCCCCAGTTCCATTCATTATCCTGAGAGAAGAGAAGGACGCCCCTTGTAACTACCCTTCACATTTATCAATTGGACCTGATCTGAATGTATTGTAGTCCCTGTAACCGGGTTCCAGATTCAAGAAGAAGGTTCCCCTCCTGAGTTCCCATATGCAGAAGCAGGAATACCTCATTTAAAGAGCCTGAGGAAGCTGAGAGGGACAGAGGCAAACCAAGGAAAGCAAGAGGTACTTAAGACCACAGAGGAGGTACTTTATAAGGATAAAACCAAGGATATACGCCAGAGCAGGGCATTGGACCTTGGAGAAGAGTTTCTAGGATCCAGGATCAGTCAGGAATAAAGTGCAAGCTGCCTGTACTGCAAGTCCTGAGTTAAACACTCTGAAGTCACCTTGCTGTAACAGTATTGCCTGCATCAACTGTATTGAAAAATCGACTGTATGCAAAGGAACTGCGTTTCCGTTAATGTCCCTATATTTATGAAAACTACTAAAGTTGGAGTTCTGCTTTAACCTCACGTGTTCCTCAGTTATTCCTGTTATCAGCAAACGGCGTGCCACCGTTTAATTGGCACTGGCATCACGAACATTTCCTATCATCACCTGCCCTTGCAGAGAGTCAGCCGTCTCAGGTCAGTGTCTATTGCACTACAACACCCAGGAACATTTATAAACACAACTTGAGTACGCTGCACCGGTCCCGTAACAGAGAATCTGGCCTTATGTCAGCGCAGAATCTGTATTCATGTCATAGCAGAGAATCAGGCTTCACGTCACCCACCACTGGAAAAGGCCACTGTCACACATTTAGGCCCAGGCACCCAGGCAGAGGAGAGAGGTCCCGTAACAGAGAATCTGGCCTTATGTCAGCGCAGAATCTGTATTCATGTCATAGCAGAGAATCAGGCTTCACGTCACCCACCACTGGAACAGGCCACTGTCACACATTTAGGCCCCGGCACCCAGACAGAGGAGAGCGGTCCCGTAACAGAGAATCTGGCCTTATGTCAGCACAGAATCTGTCTTCATGTCATAGCAGAGAATCAGGCATCACGTCACCCACCACTGGAACAGGCCACTGTCACACATTTAGGCCCAGGCACCCAGGCAGAGGAGAGAGGTCCCGTAACAGAGAATCTGGCCTTATGTCAGCACAGAATCTGTCTTAATGTCATAGCAGAGAATCAGGCTTCACGTCACCCACCACTGGAACAGGCCACTGTCACACATTTAGGCCCAGGCACCCAGGCAGAGGAGAGAGGTCCCGTAACAGAGAATCTGGCCTTATGTCAGCGCAGAATCTGTATTCATGTCATAGCAGAGAATCAGGCTTCACGTCACCCACCACTGGAACAGGCCACTGTCACACATTTAGGCCCCGGCACCCAGGCAGAGGAGAGAGGTCCCGTAACAGAGAATCTGGCCTTATGTCAGCGCAGAATCTGTCTTCATGTCATAGCAGAGAATCAGGCTTCACGTCACCCACCACTGGAACAGGCCACTGTCACACATTTAGGCCCAGGCACCCAGGCAGAGGAGAGAGGTCCAGTAACAGAGAATCTGGCCTTATGTCAGCGCAGAATCTGTATTCATGTCATAGCAGAGAATCAGGCTTCACGTCACCCACCACTGGAACAGGCCACTGTCACACATTTAGGCCCAGGCACCCAGACAGAGGAGAGCGGTCCCGTAACAGAGAATCTGGCCTTATGTCAGCGCAGAATCTGTCTTCATGTCATAGCAGAGAATCAGGCTTCACATCAGCCACCACTGGAACAGGCCACTGTCACACATTTAGGCCCAGGCACCCAGGCAGAGGAGAGAGGTCCCGTAACAGAGAATCTGGCCTTATGTCAGCGCAGAATCTGTATTCATGTCATAGCAGAGAATCAGGCTTCACGTCACCCACCACTGGAACAGGCCACTGTCACACATTTAGGCCCCGGCACCCAGACAGAAGAGAGCGGTCCCGTAACAGAGAATCTGGCCTTATGTCAGCGCAGAATCTGTCTTCATGTCATAGCAGAGAATCAGGCTTCACGTCAGCCACCACTGGAACAGGCCACTGTCACACATTTAGGCCCAGGCACCCAGGCAGAGGAGAGAGGTCCCGTAACAGAGAATCTGGCCTTATGTCAGCGCAGAATCTGTATTCATGTCATAGCAGAGAATCAGGCTTCACGTCATCCACCAATGGAACAGGCCACTGTCACACATTTAGGCCCCGGCACCCAGACAGAGGAGAGGTTCATTCAACTTTGGGTTGCCCCACAATATAATGGTAAAATGAAATTAAAAATAGTATTGAATGAGGAAGTGCCCTGGAGTAGAATAATATATTGTTAAGGGGAGGTAGTTAATATCTAATCTGCACAAGGGATGGACAGGTCCTGTGGGATCCATGCCTGGTTCATTTTTATGAACGTCAGCTTGTCCACATTGGCTGTAGACATGCGGCTGCGTTTGTCTGTAATGACGCCCCCTGCCGTGCTGAATACACGTTCAGACAAAACGCTGGCCGCCAGACAGGCCAGCACCTCCAAGGCATAAAAGGCTAGCTCTGGCCACGTGGACAATTTGGAGACCCAGAAGTTGAATGGGTCCGAACCATCAGTCAGTACGTGGAGGGGTGTGCACAGGTACTGTTCCACCATGTTAGTGAAATGTTGCCTCCTGCTAACACGTTCCGTATCAGGAGGTGGTGCAGTTAGCTGTGGCGTGGTGACAAAACTTTTCCACATCTCTGCCATGCTAACCCTGCCCTCAGAGGAGCTGGCCGTGACACAGCTGCGTTGGCGACCTCTTGCTCCTCCTCTGCCTTCGCCTTGGGCTTCCACTGGTTCCCCTGTGACATTTGGGAATGCTCTCAGTAGCGCGTCTACCAACGTGCGCTTGTACTCGCGCATCTTCCTATCACGCTCCAGTGTAGGAAGTAAGGTGGGCACATTGTCTTTGTACCGGGGATCCAGCAGGTTGGCAACCCAGTAGTCTGCACACGTTAAAATGTGGGCAACTCTGCTGTCGTTGCGCAGGCACTGCAGCATGTAGTCGCTCATGTGTGCCAGGCTGCCCAGAGGTAAGGACAAGCTGTCCTCTGTGGGAGGCGTATCGTCATCGTCCTGTGTTTCCCCCCAGCCACGCACCAGTGATGGGCCCGAGCTGCTTTGGGTGCCACCCCGCTGTGAACATGCTTCATCCTCATCCTCCTCCACCTCCTCCTCATCCTCGTCCTCCTCGTCCTCCAGTAGTGGGCCCTGTCTGGCCACATTTGTACCTCCCTCTGAGTCACTTTGAAGAGACTGGCCTGAAAGTGCTAAAAATGACCCCTCTTCCTCCTCTTCCTCCTGGGCCACCTCCTCTTCCATCATCGCCCTAAGTGTTTTCTCAAGGAGACATAGAAGTGGTATTGTAACGCTGATAACGGCGTCATAACGGCGTACTCGAAACAGCGCAACAGGGCACACAGGTCTCGCATGGAGGCCCAGTCATTGGTGGTGAAGTGGGTCTGATCCACAGTGCGACTGACCCGTGCGTGCTGCAACTGAAACTCCACTATGGCCTGCTGCTGCTCGCACAGTCTGTCCAGCATATGCAAGGTGGAGTTCCACCTGGTGGGCACGTCGCATATGAGGCGGTGAGCGGGAAGGCCGAAGTTACGCTGTAGCGCAGACAGGCGAGCAGCGGCAGGGTGTGAACGCCGGAAGCGCGAACAGACGGCCCGCACTTTATGCAGCAGCTCTGACATGTCGGGGTAGTTGAGAATGAACTTCTGGACCACCAAATTCAGCACATGCGCCAGGCAAGGGATGTGCGTCAAACCGGCTAGTCCCAGAGCTGCAACGAGATTTCGCCCATTATCGCACACCACCAGGCCGGGCTTGAGGCTCACCGGCAGCAACCACTCGTCGGTCTGTTGTTCTATACCCCGCCACAACTCCTGCGCGGTGTGGGGCCTGTCCCCCAAACATATGAGTTTCAGAATGGCCTGCTGACGTTTACCCAGGGCTGTGCTGAAGTTGGTGGTGAAGGTGTGTGGCTGACTGGATGAGCAGGTGGAAGAAGAGGAGGAGGAAGCTGAGTAGGAGGAGGAGGAGACAGGAGGCAAAGAATGTTGCCCTGCGATCCTTGGCGGCGGAAGGACGTGCGCCAAATAGCTCTCCGCCTGGGGCCCAGCCGCCACTACATTTACCCAGTGTGCAGTTAGGGAGATATAGCGTCCCTGGCCGTGCTTACTGGTCCACGTATCTGTGGTTAGGTGGACCTTGCCACAGATGGCGTTGTGCAGTGCACACTTGATTTTATCGGACACTTGTTTGTGCAGGGAAGGCACGGCTCTCTTAGAGAAGTAGTGGCGGCTGGGAACAACATACTGTGGGACAGCAAGTGACATGAGCTGTTTGAAGCTGTGTGTGTCCACCAGCCTAAATGACAGCATTTCATAGGCCAGTAGTTTAGAAATGCTGGCATTCAGGGCCAGGGATCGAGGGTGGCTAGGTGGGAATTTACGCTTTCTCTCAAATGTTTGTGAGATGGAGAGCTGAACGCTGCCGTGTGACATGGTTGAGATGCTTGGTGACGCAGGTGGTGGTGTTGGTGGTACATCCCATGTTTGCTGGGTGGCAGGTGCCAACGTTCCTCCAGAGGCAGAGGAAGAGGCCGAGGCGGCGGCAGCAGCAGCAGAAGAGGCCGAGGCGGCGGCAGCAGCAGAAGAGGCCGAGGCTGCAGCAGCAGAAGAGGTAGCAGGGGGAGCCTGAGTGACTTCCTTGTTTTTAAGGTGTTTACTCCACTGCAGTTCATGCTTTGCATGCAGGTGCCTGGTAATGCAGGTTGTGCTAATGTTCAGAACGTTAATGCCTCGCTTCAGGCTCTGATGGCACAGCGTGCAAACCACTCGGGTCTTGTCGTCAGCACATTGTTTGAAGAAGTGCCATGCCAGGGAACTCCTTGAAGCTGCCTTTGGGGTGCTCGGTCCCAGATGGCAGCGGGCAGTAGCAGGCGGAGTCTCTTGGTGGCGGGTGTTCTGATTTTGCCCACTGCTCCCTCTTTTGCTACGCTGTTGGCTCGGTCTCACCACTGCCTCTTCCTCCGAACTCTGAAAGTCAGTGGCACGACCTTCATTCCATGTGGGGTCTAGAACCTCATCGTCCCCTGCATCGTCTTCCACCCAGTCTTGACCCCTGACCTCCTGTTCAGTCTGCACACTGCAGAAAGACGCAGCAGTTGGCACCTGTGTTTCGTCATCATCAGAGACGTGCTGAGGTGGTATTCCCATGTCCTCATCATCAGGAAAAATAATTGGTTGTGCGTTAGTGCATTCTATCTCTTCCACCCCTGGGGAAGGGCTAGGTGGATGCCCTTGGGAAACCCTGGCAGCAGAGTCTTCAAACAGCATAAGAGACTGCTGCATAACTTGAGGCTCAGACAGTTTCCCTGATATGCATGGGGGTGATGTGACAGACCGATGGGCTTGGTTTTCATGCGCCATCTGTGCGCTTTTTGCAGAAGACTGGGTGGGAGATAATGTGAACGTGCTGGATCCACTGTCGGCCACCCAATTGACTAATGCCTGTACCTGCTCAGGCCTTACCATCCTTAGAACGGCATTGGGCCCCACCAAATATCGCTGTAAATTCTGGCGGCTACTGGGACCTGAAGTAGTTGGTTCACTAGGACGTGCGGCTGTGGCAGAACGGCCACGTCCTCTCCCAGCACCAGAGGGTCCACTAACACCACCACGACCATGTCCACGTCCGCGTCCCTTATTAGATGTTTTCCTCATTGTTCCCGTTCACCACAATTTTGAGAATGGCAAATTTGGGAATGCTTTTTCAACCCAGAACAAAAAGTCTGCTTTTACGGTCACTACAAATAACTTGACCAGCTAAAACTGTGCAGATTTGGTTGAATAGAGATGTGAGACCTGTTTTTTTTTGCGCTGTGTGACAGTTATAGGTTTAATCACAGAATGACACTTCTATCAGCACGCTAGCGTGTGTCTTAGGTTTTTCTGAATGATACTATCAATAACTTCAATGTAAGATTTTCTTTTTAGGATAGATTTCAAGTAGGCCTGAAATACCACAAACAAGTTATTTTCAGAATGGCAAATTTGGGAATGCTTTTTCACCCCAGAACAAAAAGTCTGCTTTGACGGTCACTACAAATAACTTGACCAGCTAAAACTGTGCAGATTTGGTTGAATAGAGATGTGAGACCTGTTTTTTTTTGCGCTGTGTGACAGTTATAGGTTTAATCACAGAATGACACTTCTATCAGCACGCTAGCGTGTGTCTTAGGTTTTTCTGAATGATACTATCAATAACTTCAATGTAAGATTTTCTTTTTGGGATAGATTTCAAGTAGGCCTGAAATACCACAAACTAGTTATTTTCAGAATGGCAAATTTGGGAATGCTTTTTCAACCCAGAACAAAAAGTCTGCTTTGACGGTCACTACAAATAACTTGACCAGCTAAAACTGTGCAGATTTGGTTGAATAGAGATGTGAGACCTGTTTTTTTTTGCGCTGTGTGACAGTTATAGGTTTAATCACAGAATGACACTTCTATCAGCACGCTAGCGTGTGTCTTAGGTTTTTCTGAATGATACTATCAATAACTTTAATGTAAGATTTTCTTTTTGGGATAGATTTCAAGTAGGCCTGAAATACCACAAACTAGTTATTTTCAGAATGGCAAATTTGGGAATGCTTTTTCAACCCAGAACAAAAAGTCTGCTGTGACGGTCACTACAAATAACTTGACCAGCTAAAACTGTGCAGATTTGGTTGAATAGAGATGTGAGACCTGTTTTTTTTTGCGCTGTGTGACAGTTATAGGTTTAATCACAGAATGACACTTCTATCAGCACGCTAGCGTGTGTCTTAGGTTTTTCTGAATGATACTATCAATAACTTCAATGTAAGATTTTCTTTTTGGGATAGATTTCAAGTAGGCCTGAAATACCACAAACTAGTTATTTTCAGAATGGCAAATTTGGGAATGCTTTTTCAACACAGAACAAAAAGTCTGCTTTGACGGTCACTACAAATAACTTGACCAGCTAAAACTGTGCAGATTTGGTTGAATAGAGATGTGAGACCTGTTTTTTTTTGCGCTGTGTGACAGTTATAGGTTTAATCACAGAATGACACTTCTATCAGCACGCTAGCGTGTGTCTTAGGTTTTTCTGAATGATACTATCAATAACTTTAATGTAAGATTTTCTTTTTGGGATAGATTTCAAGTAGGCCTGAAATACCACAAACTAGTTATTTTCAGAATGGCAAATTTGGGAATGCTTTTTCAACCCAGAACAAAAAGTCTGCTTTGACGGTCACTACAAATAACTTGACCAGCTAAAACTGTGCAGATTTGGTTGAATAGAAATGTCAGGTCTATTTTTTAGGCGCTGGGTGACAGGCTCAACTTGCCCCTGATTTAATATATGGCCAAAAAATAACCAGACTGTTGATGGTTAAATGCACTTCGGTGACACAGGCTCAGCCTGCATCTGATGTAGTATATGGCCAAAAAATAATCAGACTGTTGATGGTTAAATGCACTTGGGTGAAACAGGCTCAGCCTGCAGCTGATGTAGTATATGGCCAAAAAATAACCAGATTGTTGATGATTAAATGCACTTTGGTGACACAGGCTCAGCCTGCAGCTGATGTAGGATATAGCACAAAATAACCACACTATCGATGGTTAAATACACTTGGTGATAGCTCGTGCTGGCGCACCACAAGTCACAAAATGGCCGCCGATCACCCCAGAAAAAAAGTGATCTAAAAACGCTCTGGGCAGCCTCAAAAAAGTGAGCAAGTCGATATTATCACTTCAATGATCCACAGCTGCAGATCGATCACAGAATGAAGTCTTTTGGAGGAGTCAATCTGCCTAATCTCGCCCTAACGTCGCAGCTGCAACCTCTCCCTATACTGATCATAGCAGAGTGACGTGCGGCGCTACTTGACTCCAGCTTAAATAGAGGCTGGGTCACATGGTGCACTGGCCAATCACAGCCATGCCAATAGTAGGCAAGGCTGTGATGGCCTCTTGGGGCAAGTAGTATGACGCTTGTTGATTGGCTGCTTTGCAGCCTTTCAAAAAGCGCCAAGAAAGCGCCGAACACCGAACCCGAACCCGGACTTTTACGAAAATGTTCGGGTTCGGGTCCGTGTCACGGACACCCCAAAATTCGGTACGAACCCGAACTATACAGTTCGGGTTCGCTCATCCCTAATCTTGACCTCAACTTTACGGACATGTCCGTCTTCACTTGGAAACACTTTAGTAATGAGGCCCAAAGGCCAATGATTTCTTTGGGCCTGAGAGTCTTTAACAAGAACAATGTCATCAGGTTTTAGGTTGGGCTTAACTGTGTGCCATTTGGTTCTTGTCTGTAAGGTGGGAAGATATTGCTTCTTCCACCTATTCCAGAAAGTATCGGCAAGGCCTTGCACTTGTCTCCATTGGCGTTTGTAGAGATCTTTGGTGCCAAACTCTCCAGAAGGAGCACTCATTATACCAGTCTTTTGGGTAAGTAAAGAGGCAGGTGTAAGCAGTATTGAATCTCCTGGGTCATTTGATTTCGGAGCCAGGGGTCTGGCATTGATAATGGCAGAGACTTCGTCCATAAAGGTTGTAAGGCATTCATGAGAGAGTCTAGCATTGCCCACTTGTAGGAAGATAGAGTTCAAGATTCTGCGGGCTATGCCAATCATTCTTTCCCAGGCTCCTCCCATGTGAGAAGAATGAGGGAAATTGAAAATCCAAGTGCATCCTTGCTCACTAAGGAATCTTTTTACACTGTTATTATCCAAGTTGGAGAGAATCTTTAGCTCATTAGCAGCTCCAACAAAGTTTGTGCCTCTGTCAGAGCGGATTTGTTTTACAGGACCTCTGATTGCTATAAAGCGCCTGAGGGCATTTATGAAGCTAGAAGTGTCCATACACTCAATAACTTCAATGTGGACTGCTCGAATTGACATACAACTGAAAATGACTGCCCATCGCTTGGAGCTAGCATGGCTACTTCTTGTTTGGCGTGTGATAACGGACCAGGGACCAAACACGTCAAGGCCCACGTTAGTAAATGGAGGGTCCATGCTAACCCTGTCAGATGGGAGATTGGCCATTTTTTGCGTTTGTAAACCCCCGCGTAGCTTGCGGCAAGTGATACATTTGAATATACATTTGTTAATACACCTTTTTGCACCAACGACCCACAGCCCAGCAGCTCGTAATGCTCCTTCGGTAAACAGTCGGCCCTGGTGTTTTATCTTACTGTGGTAGTGCTCTACAAGCAAGGAAGCTAAATGATGATGACCAGGTATTATGATAGGATGTTTCTCATTAAACCCTAATTTGGCCTCTTTAAGCCGCCCTCCCACTCTTAGCAGACCATTCTCATCAAGGACTGGATCGAGCTTCACTAACACATTGTCTTTTGACACAGGTTTTTTGTTGTTGATGCAGTAGAGTTCCTTGGCGAATGTCTCTTGTTGCATGGAACAAATAATTAGATTTTTCGATTGTTCTAGCTCACTTACTGAGTATCCATTTTTACAATGATGCCAACCTTTGCAGTTACATTCCATAACAAATGGGGCATGCTTGAAGGAACGGGCTATGTGTGCTAAACAGGTGATAGCTCGCACGAGTGACTTCCAGGTGGAAAACCTGATGAAACGGTGGCTACCGAGCTGATTGTACGAATTTACAGTAAGTAGCACAGATACCTGGGGGCGGATTTCTTTGTCAGAATCTGCATCTAACAACTCATATGAGTCACAGGCAGAAGAATGTTCTGAGTTGTATAGAAAAGCAGGACCCGTGAACCAAACTGTGTCCTTAAGGTGACTGGCAGCAACTGACCTGGTTGCTAAGTCTGCTGGGTTATGGTCAGTAGGTACAAAGTGCCATTGCTTTGGGAAAGTAGACCTCCTGATTCTTAACACTCGGTTGTTAACGTAAACATAGAAACGTCTAGTTTGGTTGTAAATGTAGCCCAGGACCACTTTACTGTCTGTATAAAACTCGGCGTCTCGAATCTCTAGGTTTATCTCTGACGTAATTAATTCAGCTAGTTCAACGGCTAGTACAGCGGCACAGAGTTCTAGCCTGGGTATTGTATGTTCAAGAGGTGGTGCGGGTTTTGCTTTGCCCATGACAAACCCTGTGTGGCACTGACCTTTGTTGTCTATAGTTTTAAGATAAGCTACAGCGGCAATTGCTTTGACGGACGCGTCAGAGAATACATAAAGTCTTTGTGTTTTTACTTCTGTGGATGGCACAGGAGCGTAAGAACGTGGAACATGCAGGTTAGATAAAGTCTTTAGGGAGTTTCTCCACTCTATCCATATGTTTCTTTTTTTCAGGGGAAAGTGGGTGATCCCAATCCAATGTCTCCTGAGTTAAGTCTCTAAGTAGTGATTTGCCTTGGATTGTAACGGGGGCCGTGAATCCCAAGGGATCATAAAGACTGTTTATGGCAGACAGGACACCTCTGCGGGTAAAGGGCTTCTCTTCCTGGCTGACTTGGAAGGTAAACGTGTCTGATTTTAGATCCCAGAGGAGACCAAGGCTACGTTGTATAGGAAGGGAGTCAATCCCTAAGTCTAAGCTCTGTAGGTCGTTTGAGTGGTCTTGAGAGGGAAATGCTTTTATCAGCTGCTTACTATTGGAGGCTATTTTGTGGAGTCTCAGGTTTGAGCATGCAAGCATTTCTTGAGCTCTCTTAAGGAGACCTACTGCGCCCTCAACAGTTGGTAGTGATTTTAGACAGTCATCTACATAAAAGTCTCTTTCTACGAATTTTCTGACGTCTGACCCATATTCTAGTTCACCTTCCTGAGCAGAGTGTCTGAGACCATAAGTTGCAACTGCAGGGGAGGGGCTGTTACCAAAGATATGTACCCGCATGCGGTACTCCGCGATATCTTTTGTGGGGTCATTGTCAATAAAACAAAGAAATCTTAAGAAGTTTCTGTGTTCCTCTTTAACGAGAAAGCAATGAAACATCTGCTGAATGTCTGCCATGAAGGCAACAGAGTCTTTACGAAAACGAAGCAGTACTCCTAGGAGCTTGCTGTTAAGATCTGGACCTGAGAGCAGGACGTCGTTTAGGGAGACGCCTTCATATTTGGCACTAGAGTCAAACACTACTCTAATTTGACCTGGTTTCTTTGGGTGGTAAACCCTGAATATGGGTAAATACCAACATTCTTCTGAGTTTTTAAGGGTGGGAGCTACCTCAGCATGACCGTTCTCAAATATTTTCCTCATGAAAGTAAAGAAGTGATCTTTCATTTCTGGCTTCTTGTGGAAGCTACGTCTTAGAGAGACAAAACGTCTGTAGACTTTGTTAGGCAAACGTTGTCTTTGAGGCCTGAAGGGAAGGGGTGGGACCCAACTATTTGTTTCATCCTTAGTGATTTCCTTTTGCATGGTTTCTAAAAACAATCTGTCTTCGTGGGACATTGCTACCTGATTGTCCTCCTTGGTCCTTTGGAACACTGAGCAACCTAAGTGGTCTTCGTCACTGTCACAAGCTATGTCGTGGTCTACAGAGTATATGAAAGAACAAGGTAGTTGAGTACTATGTGGCAGTTCCTTTATGAGGAAGTTGTTTTTACATGGTTGGAAAATAGAGGGACGTCCATTATCTAATGTGCTTGTGAGCATGCTATTAATGGAGGTTGGTTTGTGTATGCTTCCTAAGCAGACATCTCCTACTATGACCCATCCTAGGTCATGCCTTTGGGCATAAGGAGCATGATGTGGGCCATTAATCTGTTCTCTAGTTTTATGAACTTGTAAGATATCTCTCCCTAGGAGTAGGATTATCTGAGCGTTAGGATCGAGTTTTGGTAAGAGATGGGCTATACGTTGTAAATGGGTGTGATGTATGGCTACCTCTGGTGTAGGGATCTCGTGTCTATTATCAGGGATTTGGTTACATTCAGTAATAGTTGGTAAGGAAAGACACGTTTTACCATCTATGGATTCAATTAGGTAGCCACTAGCTCTCCTCCCCGCTGTTTCTACAGTACCTGCACAAGTCTTTAGAGAATAAGGAGTGTTAGGCCCTTTGATGTTGAAAATATCAAAGAAAGTAGATTTGGCTAGGGACGCATTACTTTGGTCATCTAGGATAGCGTAAACATTGATGGCTTTGTCTCTGCAGCCCTTTGGGTATACTTTTGTAAGGCAAATTTTTGAGCAGGACCTGCCGCCTATGAGTCCTTTACAGACTTCAGTGCATTGTGAAGTAACTGCTGGTGGGTTAGCTCCAGAGGTACTTTCCTCCCCGCCATGCTCTCTGGCACTGTTACTCTGTGATGAGGTCCATGGGAAAGGCCCAGGATGTAGGGCCGTGTTGTGGTCTGAGTTGTTGCATTCTGTGCATTTTACACTAACCTGACAGTCTTTGGCAATATGTGATGTTGATGAGCAGCACTTGTAGCAAATGCGGTTCTCCTTGAGGAAGGCTTTGCGATCTCCTATGGACATTTCTCTAAAGGCTCTGCACTTCAGAAGAGGGTGAGGCTTCTTGTGTAGAGGGCACTGCTTACCAGGATCTTTGACTGTTTCGCGGCTGGCGGAGCTGTAATGCCTGTAAGAATCTGCAGGTGAAATGTTAGTTTTGTGCACTGCCACTGATCCTTTGTGTGGTCTATGGTCATAGGGAGTGGCACAAGACTGTGATAGATCAAAGCTAGGGTCATTACGAATATTGGCCTCTAGCCTTACAAAGTCAACAAACACACTGAAGGGAGGGAATGGCACATTGTGGATATGTTTGTACCTTGACCCGTGGGAGACCCATTTCTCCTGCAGGTTGTGGGGAAGCTTTAATACAATAGGCTTGACACCTCTGGCAGTGTCGAGGAAAGCAAGCCCCGGTAAATCCCCTTCGGCTTTGGCAACCTGTAATTCCATCAGTAGATCACTTAAATCCCTAAGTTTCTGGAACCCTTTGCTAGATATTTTAGGGAATTCGTCAATTCTTTTAAACAACGCATCCTCTATGACCTCTGCAGAACCATAACATTCATCAAGTCTATCCCAGATCATTTTTAGGCCAATCTCTGGGTAGTTTATATTAATATCCCTGATTCTCTTGGCATGTTCTACAGAGTCTTTTCCAAGCCGATCTACAAGGAAGTCTATCTCCTCACTGTGTGACAGACCCAAGTCTTTTGTAATGTTATAAAAGGAGGCCTGCCATGCTCTATAGTTTTCAGGGCGATCACTGAACTTCGCCAGTCCCTTTGTAACTAGCTCACGTTTAGTAAAGAACCTGGCAAAGTCTATTGTGCTCTGGTTACTACTAAGGTTGGTTGGAGGTGGAAAGTCACAGTGAGAGTGTGGTGGGCGATCATACCTGTATGGAGTCTCTGACTTAGGCCAGCCCATATCATACCGTCTTGTGGGATAAGGTGGCTCTGCAGGCTGGACTGGAAGCTGACTTCCTTGGTGTGCAGGGAAGTTAGCTGGAGTTTTGTCACGTGGCTCTGGGCTCTCTTGTTTGTAGGACTGGGTTCCGAGCGTGACTCTTTCTTTTGGACGGTATGATTCTTCTGTGGCATAGGTGACGTCTTCGGTTCCTGGGAATGGATCAGCATTGCTGTTTGGTCTAGAGTGTTGATGGACGTACTCTGAAGTGCGTTGTACAGGATCTTGCCGGCCGAGTTCTTGGCTAAGCACACTGCGGTGACTTCCGGTTTTCTTGTATTCCATTGCTTCCAAGAACTCTGCTTCAGCTATGGTGGCTGCTGTTTCTTTCTCTACGGCGAGTTTCTCTAGCTTCGCATCTAAGAGGACCTTTTGCATGTCTATTGAAGCCTCTAGCTGTGCCTTTTCTTCTTTCATCTTCATTTCCAGCTGTGCCTTTTCTTCTTTCATCTTCATTTCTTGTTCGGCAAAGGCTGCTTTGACCTTCGCGGCTTCTGCACGGGCAATGGTAGCCGCATTGCTAACGGAAGACGACTTAGTGGAACCATCCTTCTTTGATCTTGTCTTGTAGCTTGATACTGTGCTACGCGACATGGTGTTGGTGAAGACACTTAACTGCGTGACGACTACTGTGCTGTGGAATGCCGGTCGCTGTGCTTAGAGAGCGGTCACAGTATGCAATCTAATGTGTCTACATTGCTTGAAGCGGCTATCCCCTTGCAGCACTGGACTGTATAGAAGTCGCTGTGGTGTCCGTTTGCAGATATTGCGTGGACCGTAACAGACTTCTGTGTAGTCAGGTGCGTCTCTCTCGCTAGAAGTCGTCGTTTACTGTCCTGTTCTCACAACATGTACCCCCGGGGTCTGTATGCAGTTCAACAGGCAGATATCACCATTCTACTAGTTAATAAGATGAGACTTGTTTCTGTAGTCTGTGGTTTTTATTAACCGGCAGTAGATAAGGTAAACTATAGGAAAATGAACATACAAGAACTGAGTATACAGTACAGTGTACACAAAACTTACACAAAAACATTAATTAATCCCTTACCGACGATGCTTAGTAAGAGACACACAGTGAGTAGCTGCTCCTTCCATGAGGTGAAGAGAAAAGGAAGCAGGAGCCTGTCTCTTTCCCAGAAAGCACTGTGAGCAGGAAGTCAGGTGACCTAATGAATATGCATAACTTAACAAGGCAAAAGATCCACTTACAGATAAAGGTCACTAGATGGTGCTGAAGGCACACAAATAAACAGTATGCAATAGTGAAGACAGCACAGGTTTATTCCAGGACTATAAAAGGATTTCCTGAGTGTTTTATACTGATGACCTATCCTCAGAACACTGCGTGATGATGATTACAGTGTTGACGGTGCTGTGTAGTTCTGGAGATCAGACCCCTCTTTTAGTACCTCCACACAGTAGAATACCCCACTTTTGTGCCCTCTTACAGTAGTTATGCCCCCTTAGTGCCCCATGAAGTAGTTGCGCCCCACACAGTAGTTTTTTTTCCCCTCAGACACTAATACTGTAAATATGTGATAATAAATTAAACTCTAGATCAGAAACTAGGTCTCGGTGTCCTGACACAATGAGTATAATTATATATACAGACTTCAGCAAGAAGGCTACTGCAGCTTCACTGAACTTCTCTACCTATTGTTCCCCCTAGTGCTTGGAGCATCACTTACAAGAAACTGGATGCTTTTCTGACATCACTGACAAGTGTCTTCTGACACAACATCTGTGTTTGCTTGTGGTAATGAACTGGATTGTGTAAAAATGCAGAAGAAGGTAGGCCAGGAGGGCCACTTATGATGACAAACACACCTAGAGATCCAAGCCCATCTCCTTCTGCACATGACTCAGATCTAGGGCAGCAAATAGAAAAGGCTGGGTCCCACAGCAAATATTTGAATGGGCCCCCCACACCCCAGGCAACTTCCCCATAACCACCGTCCCACAGCTTTTCAAGACTACCCACACTTAGCAACCCTCCCCCCCACCCTCTCAGTAGTTATACCCCCTTCGTCCATACTCATAGTACTGCTCCCCCTAATATAAGTGAAGGCCCCTAGTGATGCAAATAAAATAAAAATCTGTAATACTCACCTAGCCCCTAGCTGTTATCAGGCATTAGCAGAACACTCTTACTAAGGCCTCATGCACACGACAGTGTTTTTTCACTGTCAGTGATTTGGCTTCAGTGGTCCGTGTCCGATTTTGCTTCAGTTGTGTTTCCTTGTGTCTTCCTTTTTTTTTGTCTGACAGGGGAAAAAAAAGGAAGGTTAATGAAAAGTGTAATTTTATTGCACCAAGGTCTTGTAGAAAAAAAAGGACACGGACGCGGACACGGATGACATACCAGTTGTGCATCAGTTTTTTTTGATGGACCCATTGACTTAAATGGGTCCGTCCTCCGTTTTCCACTTTTCCACTGACAAGAATAGGACAGGTTATATTTTTTTGACGGACTGGAATCACGGATCACGGACGCGGAGAAAAAACGGAGGACTATCAGTTTTTTTTCACAGCTCCATAGAAATTAATGGGACCTCCGCTAAACTGTGAAAAATGACGGAACGGACGCGGATGCACATAACAGTAGTGTGCATGAGGCCTAAGGGCAAGGTGGGAATAGCGGGACATGCAGACAACCTCCCGATACAGCGGGGCAGTCCCAATTTTTCACTTCTGTCCTGGAGTGTTGGGCGGTTGCCTGAATCTGGGATGTTTGGGACCTGTGCTTACTAGTGTTGAACTGTCCGAATTTCAGGGAACATTTGATTTGCAGCTTTGTGGTAATAAAGCGATTTTCCCTGAAATGGGGAAAAAACTATTATACTCACCTCATCCGTTTGAACGCAAGAGCCTGCCACCACCATCTTGATTGAAAATCCCATGCAAAATATCGTACATGGTAACAAATGACATCACCGCGCCAGCCAACGTGATGATGTAATCACGCACTGCGCGAGATTTTGCACTGGATCTTCAATCAAGATGATGGTGGCTGGTTCTTTGTGATCAAATGAATGAGGTAAGTATGATTTTATTTATTTGTTTTAAAAAAAAATATAGACCTTAATATTAATGTCAGATGCCGCGATCAACAATGAACGCAGCATCTGTTGGATACAATCGCCATTCCCTGTCATTGCACCCACTACTTACAAAGAAATGTGCTTTGTGACAAATAGAGATGAGCGAATTTCTCAAAAATTACATTCTATTAAACGTTTATACAAGTAGAGCCCCCCAACAGAGTGGAGAGGGTGTCAGCAGCAAGTTTGTGTAACTGTATGAACCATTGGCGACGTCCTTCTCCACTAGTCAGAGTGGCGCTGTAGAGTTGCTCCAGAGCCTTTAAAGCCAAGTGGCTTTATTGGTGCCAGACTTGGCCTTATATGCAAGTCCCCATGCAAGGGGACCTCCCCTCTGGACCTGATGGAGAACTAGGTGACAAACACACAGACCAATAAAAACAACCACACAATCTGGGACACTCCCATACAGGACACACAATGCCTCCCCTCTGCCTGGGAAATAATTAGGTCAGATATCGTATGTAACCCAATTATCTCTAGGCAGTAAAACCAATTTTTTTTATAAAGCAGTAAAAAGTACCCCACAATCCACAATATCCCCACAAAGAATTTCCTGGAGGTCTTGTTTCTTGTTCCATAGAATCAGGCAGTGCGGTCGGTCTCCTTTCGAGAGTCGAAATGTCTTTTAATACTTAACAGTTCTCAACTTTATTTTGTCCATAAACCTCGTTCGGGGGTTCGACATAATTAAACAAAATCTCAACAGATAAACAGAGGGCTTCTGTTACAGTTTGTGTTGACGTTAATGATTATTTTGCCCTTTCTCTGATCCGTCAGAACAATAACCCTCAAAAAAACTAATCCTGTCTCTTGAGCATCTGCCTTCACTCGGTCAGCATTAGGTCAGTAATCCATCAGTATTGCTAATGCCAAAAAACAAAACAGGAGTGGATCCAAAACAGAGATGACACGTGAATGGAATATTTGCATGTCTTCTGTGTTTTGTACCCACTCCTGCTTTTGGCTACCAAATTATAAGCCAATTCTGATGGGACCATACAGGCCTTACAGCTGCTACAGAGACAGGATCCGTTGTGTGTCTCATTTCTCCTTCCTTATGACAGATCAGAAGAAGGGTCAAATAAATGATGATGTCAACAAGGCCAAAAAGGCAAAATAGCGGCCCAGTCATGAAGTGGGGACAAGGTGACATAGTGTGGAGGTAGCAGCAGCATCAGGACACCACAGAGTGGCACAATGACAGAGTGTGGAGGTGACAGCATCAGCATGAGGAGGCCACAGAGTGGCAAGATGACATAGTGTTGAGGTAGCAGCAGCATCAGGAGACCACAGAGTGGCAAGGTGACATGGTGTTGAGGTGACAGCAGCATCAGGAGACCACAGAGTGGCAATATGACATTGTGTGGAGGTGGAAGAAGCATCAGGAGAGCACAGAGTGGCAAGGTGACATAGTGTGGAGGTGGCAGCAGCATCATGAGGAGGCCACAGAGTGGCAAGGTGACATAGTGTTAAGGTAGCAGCAGCATCAGAAGACCACAGAGTGGCAAGATGACATAGTGTGGAGGTAGCAGCAGCATCAGGAGGCCACAGAGTTGCACAATGATAGAGTGTGGAGGTGGCAGTAGCAGCATGAGGAGGCCACAGAGTGGCAAGGTGATATTGTGGAGGTGGCAGCAGCATCAGGAGACCATAGAGTGGCAAGGTGACATAGTGTGGAGGTAGCAGCAGCATCAGGAGACCACAGAGTGACACAATGACAGAGTGTGGAGGTGGCAGCAGCAGCATGAGGAGGCTACAGAGTGGCAAAGTGACATAGTGTTGAGGTAGAAGCAGCATCAGGAGACCACAGAGTGGCAAGGTGACATAGTGTTAAGGTAGCAGCAGCATAAGGAGAGCACAGAGTGACACGGTGACAGAGTGGGGAGGTGGGTGGCACTAACAGTACCCACTGACGATAGTGGGTGTAAGAAGGAGAACTTGGCATCAGATGTGTGGCATCAGGCAGGTGGCAGCATCAGAGTAGTAGCTAAGACAGGTAGACAGAAGAAACCGGTCTCTTTTGTCAAGGTTTGGGTGAGGCAGCATGGATGATCTAATCTGATGCATCAGGCATTAGTGGGTGGAAATCCTGGCTAATGCATGCCTGATTCATCTTGACAAAGGTCAGTTCCTCCACATTTTGGGTGGATGGGCGAGTTCTCCTTGGGGCTTCTATGGCCCCTGCCGCACTAAGCACCCGCTTTAATGACACACTACTGGCCGTGCAGGACAGCTTTACCACAGCAAACTCGGCCAGTTGAGGCCACAAATCTAGTTTGGCTGCCCAGTAGTCCAGTGGATCTTCAATGACGGCTGGAAGGGTGCACTCCAAGGATGCCACCACCTGCTGGTTCAGGTTCTGCTTTATGTCTAGCTGCTGATGAGTAGTTTCTTCACTATGCAGGTGAAGAAAGCTGCTCATCAGCGACTCTAGACTCAGGATGCTGATAGAGCTGGTACTGCTCCTGCCACCCCCCCAGCAACTATTGCAGTGGGAAGTGAGCACAGAGGGCCCCCCCGGTCAGACCTGCGAGAGGATGGACGATGGCACAGATAGGCAGCGGCCAACTGACTACATAGGATGTCTCTATAGTGGTTCAGTTTGTCCTTCCTCTCAGAGGGTGTAAAAAAGGCCCCCATTTTGGACCGGTAGTGAGAGTCTAACGTGCTGGAGAGCCAGTAGTCATCCCTCTGCTGAATGGTGAAAATTTGGCTGTCACTACGCAAGCAAGTGAGCATTGCTCCAGCCATTTGTGCAAGTGACTCAGAGGGACTCCCTTCCTCCATCTCTACTGCATACTGCCACGGTGTGTCTGGGTCATCTGCCTTGTCTTCCTGATCTCCCTCTTGCTACTCTGGCTGCTCCTGCTCTCCCTCTCCTGTCACCTGTATAGAAAAACCACCCATTTCGCTGCACATTGTTTGTGCTCCAATGTCCTCCTCCTCCTCCAGTTCAGCCCCCACAGGGCCGTGAGATGTAGGCGCCACATCTCCAGTCCCCTGACGAGCCAGATTTACCAGCATCTTTTCCAGAATATGAATCAGTGGAATGACGTTGTTCATCCAGTAGTCCTGGCGACTAACAAATAAAGTGGCCTCCTCTAAGGGCACGAGCAAACAACAGGGGGCACACATAAACTGCCACTGGCTAACATCGAAGTTACACAGGGGAGTACCTTTGTTCACCTGTATCATCAAGAAATCGTTTATGGCCTTTCTCTGCTCGTACAGTCAGTCCAACATATGAAGGGTGGAATTCCAACGGGTGGAAACGTCTCATATCAGCCTATGTTGGGGAATGCCGTTCTGCAGATGCAGCTCAAGGAGGGTGTGCTTGGCGGAGTACAAGTGGCTGAAGTGCTGGCAATTTTTAGGATGTCTTTGAGATGGGTCGAAGACTTCAGGAAACGCTTGACAATCAGATTGAACACGTGCACCATGCAGGACGCATGGCTCAGCCCTCCTTGACGCAGTGCCGACACCATGTTCTTCCCGTTGTCGGTCGCCATGGTTCCAATTTTGAGTTGTCGTGGAGAAAGCCAGGATTTGAATTCTTGATGAAGGAAGCGGAGCAGTTTCTCCCTTGTGTGACTCCGTTCGCCCAGGCAAACTAGGTGCAGAACAGCATGACACCGCCGTGCCCTGCACTTGTGGTATGCTGGAGGGGCACTGTGAAATGTCCCTGCAGTGGAGGCTGAGGACATGGTGGAGGATGAGGAGGCAAATGGTCATGTTCACCTCCCCCGGCGGCTTAACAAAAAACTGCCACACCACCGAGTAGGTGATTTTACCCCCAACACTCCGCACTGACTGATTGCTACTGCCACTGCCTCCGAGAACCCCTGCACTAGAGATGGCCTTGCGGTTCGCCCGGCGGTCGCTTCGCAGCGAACTCTGCGTGTTCGCGATTCGCGAACATGCGAACATATGGAGAAATTCGCGCCCGCCATATTCTTTTACAATGTGAAGAACTTTGACCCATGACACATCCATCAGGTGGTACAGGACAGCCAATTGAGACGTTTCAGCACATGGACATACCCCCTACCTTATAAATAAACCTGATCTGGCCACCATTTTACATTCAGGGTTTTGCCAGTGTAGGGAGAGGTTGCTGTGTGGAGCAGGGACAGGCTGTTAGGGACACCAAACGCTAGCTAATAGGGCCACAAAAGTCCTTTTAAGTACTGGTATAGGTGTGCTATCAATAGGTGTTATACACAGAGGGGTGCGATATACTTATAATATACTTTTATAATGAGTCAAAAACACATAGATCTATATAGTGATCACCTGAAAGTCAGGGGCCTAGGGGCTTACTAGGGCCATTTTTATATAGGGTAAGGTTCCGGACGGAGTCGCTCTTATCAGCGCGGGTGGTCTGTGGTTAGGCTATCAGGGCCAGAATAGCACCCCCCTGTAGGGCAATATCAGGGACAGTTCTTGGGCCACCATGTCCTTCAATACCACATCATCATCTAGCCCAGGGATAGATGTTTTTTGCTTTCCCTCCGGGATTCATCGATGTGCACTGGAACCCCCCGGATTGTGGTAGGACATATGGTTTCTGATTTGGTGCCGCCGAGCACCTGATTTAGTGCCGCCGAGCACTTGTTATTGTCTACCACATCTATGCTTTTTGCTTAACTTTAATAATTTAATTTATTTTCATTTTGAGGGATATCTTTTACATTCACACGTCCGCAAAATGGGTCCGCATCCGCTCCGCAATTTTGCGGAACGGGTGCAGACCCATTAATTTTCAATGGGGCCGGAATGTGCTGTCCACATCCGCATTTGCGGATCCGCACTTCCACTTCCGCAAAAAAATAGAACATGTCCTATTCTTGTCCGCAATTGCAGACAAGATTAGGCATTTTCATTTATAGTGCCGGCGATGTGCAATCCGCAAATTGCGGAATGCACACTGCCGGTGTCCGTGTTTTGCAGATCCGCAAAACACTTACGGACGTGTGAATGGACCCTCATAGTAACATTATTAAAGGTTACGTTTTATCTTTATGTATGTTTTAATGGATTGCCTTCCTTGTACAATGTTATAATATACTTTCTATGTTAGAAAGTATATTATAGTGCATTTGTATTGTGCGGCAGTTGTGTGCGGTTCTGCTGCGATACTGCAGGTTTATAGAGGGACAAGCATTATTGTAACAAATAATTTCTACTAGTGTGATATACCAGTCGCCCCCAAAAAACAGATTGAAGCGGGGTGTTATATACCAATATACTTTCTTTATAGTGCATTTGGGTACTGTATAATGAATTTGCGCATGCGAATACGCGAAAATGAGAGATCGCAAATTTGAATAATACATCTGGTATGTCACTGTCCATGTTGTGGGACTATTTGTGCACTTCTAGAAATTATTCTTTGGCTGCAAATATGAGCTGAAGGTTTTACAGGTTCGCCTGCCATTAAAATGAATGGGACCCGCCGCAAACATGCGGTTTGCGAACATTTGATCGTCTTCGCGCGATCGCGTTCATGAACTGTCCCGGCAGATGTTCGTCCATCATTACCCTGCACCACTTCTTTCCTGCCCGGTAGGCTCCTGAGAAGTGGGTGTTTTACCCCGGGCATGTTTGGCTCCCCTGACCTTCCACTGCTGCCACCCTGCTGACTTCCAGCCACACTACCTAATTGCTGGCTCCGCCGCTGCCTCACACGCAAGCTTCCACCCTCTTCTCCAAATGATGATGAAGCCCCTTCGTCACCCGCCTCCCAATTGCAATTGGCTACATCATCATCGAGTACTGTCTGCACATCACTGATGTCCTGCTCAACGGTCTCTGAGCCAGAAGCCTGACCGCTCACAACACCAGCTCCCACGCCACTCTCCTCATCACTACTTGCCCGCCTACCAGAGGAAGCGGCAGATGTCTCCGGATCTTGGCTGGGCAGTAGCTGCTGACTGTCGTCTAGTAGCTCGTCCTCGCTGTATAGTAGAGCTGAGCCTACAGCATATAGTACTTCTCTGGCTAAGGGAACAGAAAAGGACATAGGCAGGTTGAGGACAGGTGAGGGCACAAGGCCTGCTCCTGGGCCATGCCAACTAAGGGTTGTGTCTGGCAAACCCACCGATTCTTGGCTGGGGGTGTCTGATGTCACTTGCGACAAAGACGAAGATAACCATTCAAGAACCGCTGGGTTGCTGGTCAAGACATGACCGCTAGCGGACACTGGGAGATTAGGCCTCTTGAAGTGACCCCTGCTGCCATGGCCCCTACTCTGCTGCGACCTGTGCCTGTGCCAGAAACACTTAGGCTTGTGCCCCTCCCCTATGCAGGGCCTGTCACTTCTCTGTCTGACATATTGTTAGATCAAATAAGTAAATAAAAAGGAAATTAATAAAGGCCAAAAGGCTGTAATTTTCTCACTTCACCACACAACGGCTAATAAGCCCTTTTTTTCCTCACTAATACACGCCAAAAAAAGGCTTTAGAACATATAACTGCGGCCGTGAACGGCAAATAAAGTTATTTTTTCCCACTAATACACGCCAAAAAGAGCTTTAATTTTTTCACTTCACCACACAACGGCTAATAATCCCTTTTTCTTTTTCCCCACTAATACATGCCAAAAAAAGGCTTTAGAACATATGACTGCGGCTGTGAACGGCAAATAAAGTTTTTTTTTTGCCACTAATACACACCAAAAAGGGCTTTAATTTTCCCACTTCACCACACAACAGCTAATAAGCCCTTTTTCCTTTTACCCACTAATACAAGCCAAGAAGAGGTTTTAAAACATATAACTGCGGCTGTGAACGGCAAATAATATTTTTTTTTGCACTAATATACGCCAAAAAAGGCTGTCATTTTCTCACTTCACCACACAACGGCTAATAAGCACCTTTTTTTCCCCCACTAATACACGCCAAAAAAAGACTTTAGAAAAACGCAGATTGCACTAATAGAATATGCCTGTTCTTGTCCGCAATTGCGGACAAGAATAGGACATGTTCTATTTTTTTGCGGAACGGAAGTGCGGACCCGGAAGTGCGGATCCGCAATTCCGTGTCCGGGCAGCACATCGTGCTGCCCCAAAGAATCGAATGGGTCCGCAATTCCGTTCCGCAAAATGTGGAACGAAATTGCGGACGTGTGAATGGACCCTTACTCTCAAATATTGTTCACAAATCTGTCTAAATCTGTGTTAGTGAGCACTTCTCCTTTGCCGAGATAATCCATCCCACCTCACAGGTGTGGCATATTAATGTGCTGATTAGACAGCATGAATATTGCACAGGTGTGCCTTAGAGTTCCCACAATAAAAGACCACTCTGAAATGTGCACAGTTTTGCCTTAATGGGGGGGAGGGGTCAGAAAACCAGTCAGTATCTGTGTGGCCACCATTTGCCTCACGCAGTGCAACACATCTCTGTCGTATAGAGTCGATCAGGTTTTTGATTGTGGCCTGTGGAATGTTGTTCCACTCCTCTTTAATAGCCGTACGAAGTTGCAGAATATTGGCAGGAACTGGAACACGCTGTCGTATACGCCGATCCAAGGCCTCCGAAACATGCTCAATGGGTGACATGTCCGGTGAGTATGCTGGCCATGCAAGAACTGGGATGTTTTCAGCTTCCAGGAATTGTGTACAGATCCTTGCAATATGGGGCCGTGCATTATCATGCTGCAACATGAGGTGCATTATCATGCTGCAATGATATCACACTGGCGACATCCACGTTTTTAGCCAGCTTTGATGTCGAAGCTTTATACAGCAATATTGATCATGAGCTGGGCATTAAACCAATAAAATTCTTCCTTGATACAAAGAGCACGTCTTTTTACAAACACAATGAGTTTGTTTTGATTTTACTTAGGTTTATTCTTACGCACAATTATTTTTTATGTTAACGGTACCTTTTATCACCAGACGAAAGGTACCGCAATGGGCACGCCTTGCGCACCGACCTTCGCTAATTTATTTCTTAGGTAGTGGGAAGATCAAATTGTATTTTCAGAGGCTTTTTCACAATTCACGAGTCACATTCTGATTTGGGGCAGATTTATTGATGATGTGCTGCTGTTTTGGGAGGAAGAACAAAATCTCTTCCTAGAATTTGTAAGGAAATTAAATGATAACGACATTGGGATGCATTTCACATTTGAAATTCATCCTAATGAGATTTGTTTCTTGGATCTGAAAATTTGCAAGGACGATGATGGACGCATCCTGACGGATATATACCGTAAACTGACCGCGACGAACAGCCTCCTTGAGTGGTCTAGCTGGCATCCGACATCCTTAAAAAATAAAATACCCGTCAGACAATATCTTAGGGCTAAAAGAAATTGTATCACAGAGGAGGCCTTCAAAAAAGTAGCGTATGAGCTTTACAAATGTTTTAGAGCCAGGGGATACCCACAAAAAAGTTTAAAAAGGGCTTTTAATCATGCAAAGAGTGAAAAAAGGGAGGACCTTTTTACTACAAAAAAAATAGAACTAGTTCACAAAATGACACCAAGATTATTAGATGTACTGGAACTTATGACGGTTGTCATCAACAAATAACGAATATTCTCAGGAGACACTGGAGAATATTGACGAGTGATCCTTATTTACAAGGCGTGTTGCCATCTTTTCCAAGTATAACGTATAGATGAGGACCAAACCTTAGAGATCAATTGGTCCACAGCTTCCTCCCTAAAGTACAATTGGATAATCGAGTATGGCTAAAATAAAAAAATGATGGGTTCTTTCACATGTACCTTTTGCAAGTTTCTACCCAGAATAAAAAAAAATTGTAATCCAGTGAATGGATGTGAATACACCATCAGAGATTTTTTTAACTGTCGCAGTAGTGGCATTATATATGTTGTATCCTGCACCTGCCCGAAACTATATGTGGTGAAAACGGTGCAGGAATTAAGAAGAAAGATTTCTGGACATATAAGTGCCATAAACACAAAAATGGACACTTCCCTATACAGACATATCTCATATGTCGACAATAATAATTTGAGAGTATTAAAATTCTGGGGTCTTGTGAAAAATAAACTAGGCCCCAGAAGTGGAAATTTGGATTATAAATTGTTACAGGAGTCCCAATGGCCTAAATGAAGGCTTTTCATATACTGCCTTCAGCGAATCCACTGCTATTATTATACAAAAATATCTATTTACGATTAGAGTTGAGCGAACACCTGGATGTTCGGGTTCTGCAGGTTCTGCTGAACTTGAAAAAAAAGTTCGGGTTCGGGACCCGAACTTGCCCCCGAACTCGAACCCCATTGAAGTCAATGGGGACCCGAACTTTTGGGCACTAATATGGCTCTAAAATAGCCCTGGAAAGGGCTAGAGGGCTGCAAAAGGCATCAAAATGTGCTTAAGAGCATGACAACTGTTCTGCAAACAAATGTGGATAGGGAAATGACTTAAAATAACATAAAATACAGAAAAATGTAAAATAACAATCTGGATCTAGGAGTAGGAGGTTGAGGAGGCGGTGGATGGGTGGATGTGGCGGTGTAGGTTGACGTGGCAGTGTAGGTGGAAGCGGCGGTGAAGGTGGAATAGGTAGCCAACACTGATTTGTGTTATTTTTTATTTTTAAATTGGGGTATCCCCCAAAATATTGGGACATACAGTATAACAAAATAAAACTAAGAATAAGTGCACTTGAGTACAAGAATGGATGGTTGAGGCTGGTATAAATGTCTATTCTGCACAAGGTATGGACAAGTCCTGTAGGATCCATGCCTGGTTCATTTTACTAAACGTAAGCTTGTCCACATTGGCAGTGGCCTGTGATAATGCTCTCTGCCGTGCTAAACACACATTCACACTATACACTGGCTGCAGGGCAGGTCAGCACCTCCAAGGCTGACAAAGCTTTTCCACATTTGGGCTATGCTAACCCTGCCTTCTCAGGTGCTGGCGGTGCCCCAGCTGCATTGGCGACCTCTTCCTCCTCCTCTGCCTTCACCTTGTGCTTCCACTGTGCCCCCGCTGTCAGGTGGGAATGCTATCATCAGCGTGCGCTTGTAGTCGCGCATCTTCCGATCAGTAACAGATGTTTTCACTAAATTTAGTTCCCTGTCAGCAATGCAGAGCAGGGGTTCATTCACGGCAAAAGGGGGTTCATGTCACCCAGCAATAGAACAGAGGATTTTGAGAGAACGAGGCCCATGTCACCCAGGCACAGCAGGGGTTCATTCACGGCAAAATTGGGTTCATGTCACCCAGTAATAGAACAGAGGATTTTGAGAGATTTAGGCATTCACGGCAAAAGGGGGTTCATGTCACCCAGCAATACAACAGAGGATTTTTAGAGATTTAGGCCCCTGTCACCCAGGCACAGCAGGGGTTTGTATACGCCAAAAATGGTAAAATGTCACCCGACAATTGAAAATAAGAATTTTTCAATTTAGGGCACTAAAATTGCCACTTTTTAAAATTAAAATGGCTCTAAAATAGTCCTTGAAAAGGCTAGAGGGATGTAAATGGCAGTAAAATGTGCTTAAGAGCATGGCAACAAATGTGGATAGGGAAATAAAATAACTAAAAATTACAAATTATTAACCTGCAACTCAGAGAAGGAGGTGGATATGGAGTCGGAGGTTGAGGAGGCGGTGAATGTGGTGTTGTAGGTGGAGGCAGCAATGGAGGAGGAACAGGTAGCCAACAATGTTTTTTTTTTTTTTTTTATTGGGTAGGTAGCCCCCAAAATATTGTGACAAATAAAAAAAAAGAAAACAAAGAATCATTGCACTTGACTTGAGTACAAGAATGTATGTCTGATGGTGGTATAAATGTCTATTCTGCACAAGGTACAGACATGTCTTGTGGGATCCAAGCCTGGTTCATTTTAATGAACGTGAGCTTGTCCACGTTGGCTGTGGACAAGCGGCTGCGTCTGTTTGTAATGACGTTTCCTGCCGTGCTAAATACACGTTCAGAGAGTATACTGGCTGCAGGGCAGGCCAGCACCTCCAAGGCACACAGGGCAAGCTCTGGCATGTGGACAATTTGGAGACCCAGAAGTTGAATGGGGCAGAACCATCAGTCAGTACGTGTAGTCGTGTGCACAGGTACTGTTCCACCATGTTGTTCAAATGCTGCCTCCTGCTAACACGCTCCATATCAGCAGTTGGGGCCGGTTGTTGCGGCGAGGTGACAAAGCTTTTCCACATGTCGGCCATGCAAAACCCTGCCTTCTGAGGTGCTGGCGCTGACACAGCTGCGTTGGCGACCTCTTCCTCCTCCCCTGCCTTCGCCTTGTGCTTCCACTTGTCCCCCGGCGTCAGTCAGGAATGCTCTCAGGAGCGCGTCTACCAGCGTGCGCTTGTAGTCACGCATCTTCCGATCACGCTACAGTAAGGGAATTAAGAACGGCACATTGTCTTTGTAACGGGGATCCAGCAGGGTGGCCACCCAGTAGTCAGCACACGTTAAAATGTGGGCAACTCTGCAGTCGTTGCACAGGCACTGCAGCATGTAGTCGCTCATGTGTGCCAGGCTGCCCAGAGGTAAGGACAAGCTGTCCTCTGTGGGAGTCATATCATCTGCGTCCTCCGTATCCCCCCAGCCACGCACCAGTGATGGGCCCGAGCTGCGTTGGATGCCACCCCGCTGTGAACATGCTTCATCCCCATCCTCCTCCTCCTCCTCATCCTCCTCCTCCAGTAATGGGCCCTGGCTGGCCAAATTTGTACCTGGCCTCTGCTGTTGCAAAAATCCTCTTTCTGAGCCACTTCTAAAAGACTGGCCTGAAAGTGTTAGAGATGACCCCTCTTCCTCCTTTTCGTCCTGGGCCACATCCTCTTCCATCATCGCCCTAAGTGTTTTCTCAAGGAGACATAGAAGTGGTATTGTAACGCTGATAACGGCATCATCGCCACTGGCCATGTTGGTGGAGTACTCGAAACAGCGCAACAGGGCACACAGGTCTTGCATGGAGGCCCAGTCATTGGTGGTGAAGTGGTGCTGTTCTGCAGTGCGACTCACCCGTGCGTGCTGCAGCTGAAACTCCACTATGGCCTGCTGCTGCTCGCACTGTCTCTCCAGCATGTGCAAGGTGGAGTGCCACCTGGTGGGCACGTTGCATATGAGGCGGTGGGCGGGAAGGCCGAAGTTAAGCTGCAGCGCTGACAGGCGAGCAACAGCAGGGTGAGAACGCCGAAAGCGCACAGACGGCCTGCACTTTATGCAGCAGCTCAGACATGTCGGGGTAGTTGTGAATGAATTTCTGCAACACCAAATTCAGCACATGCGCCAGGCAAGGAATTTCGCCCATTATGGCACACCACCAGGCCGGGCTTGAGGCCCACTGGCAGCAACCACTCGTCGGTCTGTTGTTCTATACCCCGCCACAACTCATGCGCAGTGTGGGGCCTGTCCCCCAAACACATCAGTTTCAGAATGGCCTGCTGACGTTTACCCCTGGCTGTGCTGAAGTTGGTGGTGAAGGTCTGTCGCTGACCGGATGAGGAGGTGGAAGAAGAGGAGGAGGAAGCCGAGTAGGAAGAGGAGGCAACAGGAGGCAAAGAATGATGCTCTGCGATCCTTGGCGGCGGAAGGACGTGCGCCAAACAGTTCTCCGCCTGGGGCCCAGCCGCCACTACATTTACCCAGTGTGCAGTTAGGGAGATATAGCGTCCCTGGCCGTGCTTACTGGTCCACTTATCTGTGGTTAGGTGGACCTTGCCACAGATGGTGTTGCACAGTGCAGACTTGATTTTATCGGATACTTGGTTGTGCATGGAGGGCACGGCTCTCCTGGAGAAGTAGTGGCGGCTGGGAACAACGTACTGTGGGACAGCAAGCGACATGAGCTGTTTGAAGCTGTCCGTCTCCACCAGCCTGAATGACAGCATTTCAAAGGCCAGCAGTTTAGAAATGCTGGTATTCAGGGCCAGGGATCGAGGGTGGCTAGGTGGGAATTTACTCTTTCTCTCAAAGGTTTGTGAGATGGAGAGCTGAACGCTTCCGTGTGACATGGTGGAGATGCTAGGTGACGGAGGTAATGTTGTTGGTGGCACATCCTCTGTTTGCTGGGCGGCAGGTGCCAACGTTCCTCCAGAGGTGGAGGAAGAGGCCGAGGCAGCAGTAGAAGAGGGAGCAGGAGGGGCCGGAGACCTTTCTTGGTTTTGAAGGTGCTTACTCCATTGCAGCCCGTGTCTCGCATGTAGATGCCTGGTCATGCAGGTTGTGCTAAGGTTCAGAATGTTAATGCCTCGCTTCAGGCTCTGATGGCACAGCGTGCAAACCACTCGGGTCTTGTCGTCAGCACATTGTGTGAAGAAGTGCCATGCCAGGGAACTCCTTGAAGCTGCCTTTGGTGTGCTCGGTCCCTGTTGACGGTGGCCAGTAGCAGGCGAACTGTTTTGGCGATGGCTGCTCTGCTTTTGCACCCTGCTCCCTCTTTTGCTACGCTGTTGGCTCGGTCTCACCACTGCCTCTTCCTCCGAACTCTGAAAGTCAGTGGCACGACCTTCATTCCATGTGGGGTCTAGGACCTCATCGTCCCCTGAATCGTCTTCCACCCAGTCTTCCTCCCTGACCATCTTTTCGGTCTGCACACTGCAGAAAGACGCAGCAGTTGGCACCTGTGTTTCGTCATCATCAGAGACGTGCTGAGGTGGTATTCCCATGTCCTCATCAGGAAACATAAGTGGTTGTGCTTCAGTGCATTCTATGTTTTCCACCGCTGGGGAATGGCTAGGTGGATGCCCTTGGGAAACCCTGCCAGCAGAGTCTTCAAACAGCATAAGAGACTGCTGTCAGACAGGTTCCCCGATATGCACGGGGGTGATGTGACAGATGATGGGCATGGGTTTCAGGCGCCACCTGTGCGCTTTCTGCAGAAGACTGGGTGGGAGATAATGTGAACGTGCTGGATCCACTGTCGGCCACCCAATTGACTAGCGCCTGTACTTGCTCAGGCCTTACTATCCTTAGAACGGCATTAGGCCCGACCAAATATCACTGTAGATTCTGGCGGCTATTGGGAACTGAGGTAGTAGGTTCAGTAGGATGTGTAGCTGTGGCAGAACGACCATGACCGCGTCCCTTATTAGATGTTTGCCTCATAGTTAGCGTTCACAAAGCAAAGTAAAAAGTGGTTAAGTATGTTAAAAATAATTAACCGCCAATATAAACCCTGATGTAGGGTATTGCACTCTATTTATTTATTTATTTTTAAACTCTATATGACAGCGGTATTTGTGGCCTAAATGTAACACTCACTTATGCACGTCTTATCCCAGATGTGCAGTATATCAGAGGTTTTTTTCACCCTAGTAACCAAAAAGCCGTATTTCTGGCCTAAATGTGACAGTCACTTAGAACGTCTAATCCTAGATGTGCAGTATATCAGAGGCTTTTTTCACCCCAGTAACCAAAAAGCCGTATTTCTGGCCTAAATGTGACAGTCACTTATGCTTGTCTAATCCCAGATGTGCAGTATATTAGAGGGTTTTTTCACCCTCACCAAAAAGCTGTATTTCTGTCATAAATGTGACAGTGACTTATGCATGTGTAATCACAGATGTGCAGTATATGAGGGTTTTTTCACCCTAGTAAGAAAAAAGCTGTATTTCTGTCCTAAATGTGACAGTGATTTATGCACGTGTAATCTCAGATGTGCAGTATGTAACCAAAAAGCTGTATTTCTGTCCTAAATGTGACAGTGACTTATGCACGTGTAATCACAGATGTGTAGTATATTACAGGCTTTTTCACCCCAGTAACCAAAAAGCTGTATTTCTGTCCTAAATGTGACAGTGACTTATCCACGTGTAATCACAGATGTGCAGTATATTAGAGTGTTTTTTCACCCTAACCAAAAAGCTGTATTTCTGTCCTAAATGTGACAGTCTCTTATGCTTGTCTAATCCCAGATGTGCAGTATATTAGAGGCTTTTTTCACCCCAGTATTCCAAAGCTGTATTTCTGGACTTGCAGATAGCCTATGCTGGTGCACTATCGTTGCATAAAATGGCTGCCGATCAGTAGTTGGCTCAGGACAGTCTTAAAAAAATTGTGCACTGCACCCACAAAACACTTTTTCTGTAGATCGCTGAGCACATAAACCAGTTCTTGATAAGATCACTCCCTGATCTCTCCCTCACAGCAGTTGCAGCCTCTCCCTACACTAATCCTAACAGAGTGACGGGCGGCGCTAAGTGACTCCAGCTTAAATAGAGGCTGGGTCACATGCTGCAGTTGGCCAATCACAGCCATGCCAATAGTAGGCATGGCTGTGATGGCCTTTTGGGGCAAGTAGTATGACGCTTGTTGATTGGCTGCTTTGCAGCCTTTGAAAAAGCGCCATAAAAATCGCCAATCACCGAACCCGAACTTTTACGTAAATGTTCGGGTTCGGGTCCGGGTGCCGAAAAACGTAAAGTTCGGTACGAACCCGAACTTTTCAGTTCCGGTTCGCTCAACTCTATTTACGATATATGACTTTCAGAATAAAATAGAGGCTATTTGACTATGTTGAGATTTGCATGAATTTTAGTTATATTATAATTCCCTATTAGATCCCTTGATTCTCCACAAGAAATGTACTTATGGTTATGATTGAAGGACCCCTGTCTCTCTATATGGACCTAATAATCAGTATATTATGGGTTGTGTATATATATATATATATATATATATATATAAACTGATGAATGGTCTTAATAATCATGATTGTATGGGATAACAATTAATATAGAACATAATATTGAAAATGGTTATTAACAATATATGGCACTTATTTTGGAAATTATGATAGTAAGAGATAAAATGTGTATGTGTTATGCACTGTTATTCACCATGAATTATTTGATTTTTTTTATTTATTATTGATTACAATAAATTATGATAAAAATGTAGTAGTTAGAAACATTCACAATAATCATGTATCAGATAGTCATAATAAAATGTTTATTCTAATTATTCTTTTTAGATATGGGTTTAAAATAGCGTCACATTATATTTATCACCACAATAAATTATTATGAAAAATCTAGTAGTTGAGAACACTTATAATAATCAGGTATAAGAAGTGAACAAATCATGTATTGTTAATTATTTTTATAGTTTCGGTGATTATAATTATTACAATCATATCATATATGGCCCCAATTAAAACATCCTTTTCCATTACGCTATGTAATTATAATACTTGTTCTTAATGGCCATTGAAGAGTTACCAAAGTATGACGGGTGCAGTTTTAATCACTCCTTATTGGAGAACAGACTTGCCAGTGTTTTCAGTGGGAGATGAGTGCCCATCAACAGGTGGCATCGACGGAGTGAGGGGACGGCTGCACTTGGTGACGTGTGCACCGCTCCCTCCCTTGATAGGCCAAGTTGTTACTGCCAATCATGGATAGGAATCAAACATTTGTTTGAAATACTCGGGGAGGGAATTAATAATTTATTTAACAGGGCGTTCAGCAGTGCGCGAATACTATTACCCCATACTCCTCTGGCGAAGTCGCATCTGCGGCGAAACATGTCGGGAGGGGTAGTATTTGTTGTGTGTTTTTAGACAGGGCTTAGCAGCCGCATCAATCGTACATGCAAGGGAAAGACTGAGGGACAGAGTGTGCCAGACCTGTGGGTGTGTGTGAGTGAAAGGAGACAGCTCTGTGATTGTTGCATAATTACTGCCACATTGTATCTATGCAAGCAATGTGAGCAGAGAAATTCAATAGAAGCTTAATGTACTAGCACAAACAGTGTGGCTGAAGTAAAGCTACATTGTCTAAAGTTTGTGGCCAGTTATATAGCACTTGTGTAGCAATTAATAAAATAATAAGTGCAATATACAGACGCTGAATATCAGCAATCTAGCACCAGGGGCTTATCATATCTCCTCCTCCATCCCCAGCAGGCACTGTGTACTGTGTATATAAATAAAGGACGTTTGATTGTCCAAACAATACACTGTCAATTAACAGTACAAAAGCTAATAAGAGTAATATATATACACAAACTGTAAGACGCAAAAAAGACACTACACAGTCTACTGTAAAACAGTGTTTATTGGTAACACAGTGTAATAAAGCACAAACTCTGTCCAAACCTACATGAGTATGGATCAGTTGATATTAGTCCTCTGCTATTCCCTGAGAGTTTTAAACATACATGGTCGTTTTCTGTTCTCTATAAGTAATTAATAAAGATGTTGTTTTATATGAGTAATTGTGTTAGGACCCCTAAAGGGATTTTTTGGTCATCTGACCGCAGTATAAAAACCTGAAATGAGCAGCAGTATAATGGCAATTTGGATCCGCAGTCTGTGCAGCAAGGTGTAATAGGATTGTTCCTATTACCTAGGCTGTAAACATCCCTACTGAAGCCTGTTCTGCTTCAATACTGTGTAATAATTCCTCCCTATCCTTTCTCTGAACTTCTAATGCTCTTTCCCTGAACTTCTATTGAGCAAAAGTTTTCGAGTCTTTCCTAGCACTGTCCCTAACGTCTCTCCCTGCACTGGAAAATCGCTGAATCCAAGATGGCTGAGGCTATTTATAGGGTTGTGACATCACAGGGCTGGCTGGCTGCTGATTGGCTGCATGCATGACATTGTGGGTGTTCCCTCTTTCCCAGAGTTCCTTGCTCCATGTCCTAACATGTGCAGCAGCCATTCTCGAAAATATGGATTCTCATCCGTTCCAGCCCCATTGAAAGTGAATGGGTCCGCAAATTGCGGAATGAATGCAGACCCAAATTACGGATGTGTGAATGGACCCTTATCAGTTGTTCTCTTGTTACAGGGTCTCGTATCTCCCTGCTGCCCATTGCTGATGTTGCAGTGAAATGCATCACAGAAAATCTAGTCCTAATGTTGCACAGTGCATAAGAAAAATCCATTTTACAGGATTTGAAGCTGTTTAAGGGCAAGTCATTTTTGGATCATATCAATTTTTGGATCAAATATCACTGTTACCGGTAATTTGTGGATTTTCTAGCCTGGATACAATTGTTAACAGCTGTAAGAAGTTTTAAAATAAATAGAAAGTAAAATGTTCTTTTCATTGAAAACAAGCAGAAAGCTTGATAAAAAAAAAGGAGGAACCCGAATGCAAAGTTTATAATAAAGCTTGTCATTAAGCTTAATTTACATAATGCGGGATGATGCTAATATTAAAAAATCTCTCTTTTTCTTTTCATACTTTTTTTGAGAGCATTAATTGTGCTTCGGGCATAACCATCACTGCCAATCAGCTTCCTCTGACCTTGAAGCTCACCATTGTCATTGAGTTTATTCTCTTGCAGATTCTATTAAATCCCCGAACAATGAGTCTGTGGGAGTGTGGCGGATGCAGAAAGAATATACTTGTAGCACAATGTAACATTTATTTTTCCCGATTGCTTAAAGTAACACCAAATAAAAATCCACTTTAAAACTTTGCAATGTTCATGAGTCCATGAAATAAGGATGATTGTTCTGAGGTTTAGTGGTCAGGCCATTGAATTAATTTAAGAGTTATGTTACTTTCTAGATGGCCAATGTTTAATTGATCCACGCAACCCCCAAGTGTTTTGAGAAACCCACCGCCAAGTGTTTTGATAAAATTTGGCAGCGCGTAAAATATCAATTTTGCCTTGAATTGTTGGAACAAATTAGGTTTTCAGCTGATTTATTTCTAATATCTGGCTGTGGTTTCAGCCTTGGGGACTGGGACAGAGTAAGTAGTAAGAAATGAAAGTTAAATAATAAGTGTTCAGAGCAGCTTGTAACCGGAGAGCTAGTAATGTGAGTGACTGGTGTTTGAGAGCAGCAACATTACTGGGCACAGGTTGGAAAAATGCTGGAGAAATTTTATATTCCAAAAAGGTGTCCAAATCAGCATGTATGTATTTGGCAAATGTGTATAGGCTCCTGTCCTCCTAAAATGATTGTTTCTTCATGTGCTCCTGAGAAATGTTTACTACTTCTAATAGTTATGGACCTGGTGTCAACTTTCTGGCCCTTTGTTTCAGGTCCAGAGTTCCTAATTCTAAGTTCTCAATTGTTCCTGTGCTCCTTGTCCTGGGTGGTTGGATGGTTACTGGGATCCTGTCTCAAGTAGCTTGTTGTAATGGTGGATTTGTTTCTGGCCATAACTTAGTAGTCCTATGGTAGTCCTATGGTTTTGGTTGTTTCTGTGTTCCAGATCCAAAGTTCCCAAGTTATTAGTTATTGGTGGTTCCTGTGATTTTGGTTTCTAGTCTCTGTTTCTATTCTCCTGGGTTCAAGATTTTTGTTCCTAGCTGTTTCTGTGCACCTGGTCCAGGGATCCTTATTATATCCTTATTATACCTTGTTTATGGGACCCTGGTCCAGAAGATTTCCTTATTATACCTGTGCTCTCTATCACAGTTTTTCATTTTGGAAGTTGTGGTTGGTCTATTGGTACAGTTTAGGATTTTCCTGTGCTTCTGGTGCTAGTGTAAGGTGGTGAAATGTATGCCTTTATCCCTTTCATTTTAGCTAAGGACTTTGTTTTTGAATATATTTCTTGTATTACAGAGCTGTTAGAATTTTATTGTTAGCTTGTTAGCTGGCATCTGGTGGATTTCCCTTGCTGGTGTTATATGTGTGCAGAACCTCTAGTTATAAGAGCGTTGTATGCAGGTCCTCAAGTTTGTGGAGTGATTAATGCAGTAAAGGAATGTAAAGACTAGAGAGTAATTGCTCAGAATGATATATTCGCAAGAGGATAAGCTGCTGCCAAGTGAGAGGAGTCTATGCCCTGGAATATGCATCAACCCTTCAGACACAGTAGAGATCTTGGGAGGAGATGGGCTGGGAAATTCAGGGAGAATAAGGTGGTTAATGTACAGTAGTAGGACCTAGGAAAATGAGAATGAGAGATTTGTACTTTGGATTCCATGGCCAGGGGAGCTGCAAGACAGTGATAATGAAGATTGGCGAGAGGAGTTTCAAACTAAGCTACAGCAAAGGTGCTGAGAGATTTGACCACTAAAGCACTACAGGATTATAGGGCAGCACTGAAAGATGTAGAGACAAGGCAAGGGGTGCTCACAACAGCCAGCCAACAATAAAAGCAAATATTTGTAATGCACTTTTCTTATCTAAGCAACTCAATTTGTGGCCTGGAAATTCCTGTTCTCATGTGGAGACTTTTGGAGCATGGTGGTCAGAAGCAGCCATCTAGGCGCTCATTCCACAACAAAGAAATCATAGGAAGCCATTTAAAGGGCATCTGTCAGCATATTCGTATCTGTGAAACTGGCTGACCTGTTGCGCTTGGCAGCTGAATTCATCTGTGTTGGTCCCATGTTCATATATCTCAAATGCTGAGAAAAATGAAGTTTTAATATATGCAAATGAGCCTCTAGTAGCAATGGGTATGTTGCCATTACTCATAGAGGCTCCACTTTCTCTGCAAATGCCCCACTCTCTCCAATTTGATTGACAGGGATAGGCAGGTGTGATCACATTTAGACTGCCTGGCCCTGTCAATCAAAGTGCAGAGGGCACTGCAGTAGCAGAGCGAGCTGAGTCTCTAGAAGTAACACCAGCACCCCCGTTGCTCCTAGAGGCTTATTTGAATATATTAATTTTCCTTTTTTTCAGCAATACGGGCACATATGAACATGGTACCAACACAGATGTCTTCAGCTGCCAACCACACATGCAACATGTCAGCCAGTTTCATAGGTACAAATCTGCTGACAGATGCCCTATAATCTCTCAATATGTGCAACAAGCCCCAGAGAAGCCAGAGCGGAGGATGGGAGTGGTATTCACAATCAATCTCAGAGGCTTTCCTCACATATTGCTCCCTGGGGAGGTGCACCCTTTTTTCCCCCTGTTGCACACCCTGGTTCTGGGGCTCCTGCCTGATGGTAGTTGGGGTGCATATAATGTTAAGTGTCTGTATGGGTGCAAGGCAGGGTCTGTAGAGTGAAATGGCCAGCATATGGTGTAATAGTGCAGAGTGCCCCAGAGGAGCAGGGACTGAGAAAGGGAGTGGTGGTGGTGGTGGCCCTGATGAAGTGTTGTATTATGCTGTGCTCCCTCAGACCATTGCTCCCTGGGGATTGGTGAAGTGTGAAGTGCATTGAAGAATGAGGTCAGAATTAAACCTTATAAAATTCTCTTTTACTGAGTGCAACGCAGAACTTCAAATACATTCAATCGAAAAAATGGAAGTGCAGTCTTCTGGCACCAGTAAGGAATGTGGAAGCAAGATGGATGGCTGCAGTTTAGCACTAGTATTTTACTAGCCTAGTAGTAGTCTGAGTGATAGGTGTCAGTAACCAGGCCATAGACAGAAGATTAAAATTCTCTCTTTACTCAAGTGCAAAATGGGAGTTGTATTACATCCAACTATAGCAGACACAGTTCAAACTGTATGCAGTGCAATTCTCTTCCAGATAGTGATATATGGTATAGGCAAAGAAGGGAGTTATTTCCCTCTTTGTACACTATTTTGCCAAAGTCTCTCACAGTAAAATCTAGGGTGAGCAATAGTACTTTGGCAATAATGGCTGTAGTGTCCACTGCGGGATACAGGGTTTTCAAGTAGTGATGATCGAGCATGCTTGAACCTGTTCGGCTCGAGCATCTCAATGCTCGGCACATGGCAGTACTTGGCCGAGTACCACATGTGCTCGAGCGCCATGCTCGAGTGTCCCCCCCGCATGTTTTTTGGCTGCTACTCAGCCAATAAGCATGCAGGTAAGTACTGCCTTCACTGTAATCCCAGTAGCGATGTTGGCTACTGGCATTGCAGTGATTGGCTGGCCGGAATGCATCATCGGGTGCTATATATCCACCCGATGATGCATGTTCGGCTCATTTGTAGTCAGGGAGAGCTGAGCATAGGAAGGGACAGAGAGTGTAGGGAGTGTAATTGAATATTTTTTTTGCATAAAAACATTTCAGAGACCCAAAAGTCCTTGTAAGGACTATTGTGTGTGACAGCAGCAATATATGTTTGTAGCGCAACCTGCGCTAAATACTGTGTAATAGGCCGCTGCGGACAGTTAAATTATTTGTGGCACATCTCCTGTGTAAAGTGTGCGCATCCCTAAAATATCAATGACATCCAGTGTACTTTTTCCGTACACGGTGTCCGCTGCGGACAGTTAAATTATCCGCGCCACATCTCCTGTTTAAAGTGTGCACATCTCTAAAATATCAGTGACATCAAGTGTACCTTTTTCAGTAGATGTTGTCCACTGCGGACAGTTAAATTATCTACGCCACATCTCCTGTGTAAAGTGTGCGCATCCCTAAAATATCAGTGACATCCAGTGCACTTTTTCCGTAGGCGGTGTCCGCTGCTGACAGTTAAATTATCTGTGCCACATCTCCTGTTTAAAGTGTGCGCATCCCTAAAGTATCAGTGACATCCAGTACACTTTTCCGTAGACGGTGTACGCTTTGAAAAGTTAAATTATCCACATCACATCTCCTGTTTAAAGTGTGCCCATCCCTAAAATATCAATTACATCCAGTGCACTTTTTCTGTAGATGGTGTCCGCTGTGGACAGTTAAATTTTCCGCACCACATCTCCTGTTTAAAGTGTGCGCATCCCTAAAATATTAGTGACATCCAGTGCACTTTTTCCGTAGACACTGCGAACAGTGAAATTAACTGTGGTACCTGTCCTGTATAATGTTTCCTAATTACAAATACCTTTGTAAAAAAATTTTGCGCATACACCTCCATATCCTACGCTACTGTACGTGTGATATACTTTCAAGCATATATCACATTTAAAATGAAAAAGGCGAGCAGTAAGGGACAGGGAAGTGGCCGTGATGCTGATGGTGCTCGCAGAGGCCGTGGCCCTGGGCGCAGAGAAACTGTGCCTGCTGCCAGAACACAAGAAAAACAATCATCCACGATACCTAGCTTCATTTCCCAGTTTGCGGTGCAGGACACCACTCTTAAAGTCAGACCAGTGCGAAAAGGTGATCGGTTGGATTGCAGCAGATAATGCTACCAGTCGGTTAAGCACCACCCTGTCTTCCACCAAGTCCAGTCTCAGCAGCCAGGAGTCTGGTCAACACAATCCTCACCCTGATCCTCCTTCCTCCCACCTTGTACAGTCTGACCAAACAAGTGATCCCACACTCGGATATTCCGAGGACCTCTTTTCCTCGCCATTACTTTATTTTGCCCTCTCGCCAAGCACGCTTGAAGAGGGACATGAGATTTTGTGCCCTGATTCCCAACCTCTTGAGCATCCACAGTCACAAGAACATAACGGTGGGGAATGGCAATTAGTGTTTAATGAGGTGAATGATGATGAGACACAGTTGCCAATGAGTTAACCGCAATTACTGTCTCAAGAGGTAGATGAAGAGGATGAGACACAGTTGTCAATCTGAGGTTGTGGTTAGGTCAACAAATCAGGAGGATGTTCAGAGTGAGGAAGTGGAAGAGAAGGTGGTGGACGATGAGGTCACTGACCCAGCCTGGCAAGGTGGAAAGCCGAGTGAGGACAGCAGTACAGAGGGGGAGGGATCTGCAGCACTGCAACAGGCTGTAGGAGGCAGTGGGGTGGCAAAAGGGAGAAGGCGGGCAACACCAAACAGGCCTGCAACTGTTCAACAGAGCACCCCCTTGCGGAAATCTCACTTGCCAAGGGGTAGATGTTCCACAGTATGGCGCTTTTGTGAAGAAAGTGCGGACGAAAAAAGAATAGTAGTTTGCAACCTGTGTTATACAAAAATAAGCCGGGGCGTGAATACTAGCAACCTCACCACCACCAGCATTATCCGCCACATGGCATACAAGCATCATATTAAGTGGGACAAACGCCTGGGTCCACAATCTGTGTCTGCAGGTTACACCACTGCCTCCTCTTCCCCTGTGTTACATGCTGGCCAATCCCCTGTCGAAGGCGCAGGCACGGATGCCTCCCGCCCTGCATCTGGACCTTTGCAAGCACCATCAGCGACCACATCCACTTCTGTGTCCCAGTGCAGCATCCAAATGTCCTTACCCCAGGACTTTGAACACAAGCGAAAATACCCAGCCACCCACCCACCCACAGTCCATAGCACTAAATGCACAGCTTATAAAATTAATGTCTTATTCCAGCAAATCAAATAACCCCAAAAATCCATATATTTAATTTCAATCCTTAAAAAACGAAAAAATCAAAGAGATAAAGAGGACGGTAGTCACTCAGGGTCCCTCAGAGAAATTCATAATAAGCACCTGTTAACGTACCGGGAGATAGGGAAGCTGTCCCTGTTGTCTCTCCCTGGTCTATTCCTCAGCCCAGGGACGGCCCCTAATAGTGGGGACTCCCTGTCCTCGAACCTGGGCTATTCTAATCCTCACACAGCCCTAAACAGGGTGACATTGGAGGGTAAGAAAAGATGGTGACTTAACCACCTCAGCCCCCAGTGCTTAAACACCCTTAAAGACCAGGCCACTTTTTACACTTCAGCACTACACTACTTTCACCGTTTATTGCTCGGTCATGCAACTTACCACCCAAATGAATTTTACCTCCTTTTCTTCTCACTAATAGAGCTTTCATTTGGTGGTATTTCATTGCTGCTGACATTTTTACTTTTTTTGTTATTAATCGAAATTTAACGATTTTTTTGCAAAAAAATGACATTTTTCACTTTCAGTTGTAAAATTTTGCAAAAAAAACGAGATCCATATATAAATTTTGCTCTAAATTTATTGTTCTACATGTCTTTGATAAAAAAAAAATGTTTGGGTAAAAAAAAAAAATGGTTTGGGTAAAAGTTATAGCGTTTACAAACTATGGTACAAAAATGTGAATTTCCGCTTTTTGAAGCAGCTCTGACTTTCTGAGCACCTGTCATGTTTCCTGAGGTTCTACAATGCCCAGACAGTACAAACACCCCACAAATGACCCCATTTCGGAAAGTAGACACCCTAAGGTATTCGCTGATGGGCATAGTGAGTTCATAGAACTTTTTATTTTTTGTCACAAGTTAGCGGAAAATGATTATTTTTTTTTATTTATTTTTTTTCTTACAAAGTCTCATATTCCACTAACTTGTGACAAAAAATAAAAACTTCTATGAACTCACTATGCCCATCACGAAATACCTTGGGGTCTCTTCTTTCCAAAATGGGGTCACTTGTGGGGTAGTTATACTGCCCTGGCATTCTAGGGGCCCAAATGTGTGGTAAGGAGTTTGAAATCAAATTCTGTAAAAAATGAACAGTGAAATCCGAAAGGTGCTCTTTGGAATATGGGCCCCTTTGCCCACCTAGGCTGTTGTTGTCTTTTGCCAAGATATTTCTCTCACCCAGCATGGGTATATGTAAAATGACACCCCAAAACACATTCCCCAACTTCTCCTGAGTACGGAGATACCAGATGTGTGACACTTTTTTGCAGCCTAGGTGGGCAAAGGGGCCCATATTCCAAAGAGCACCTTTCGGATTTCACTGGTCATTTTTTACAGAATTTGATTTCAAACTCCTTACCACACATTTGGGCCCCTAGAATGCCAGGGCAGTATAAATACCCCACAAGTGACCCCATTTTGTAAAGAAGAGACCCCAAGGTATTCGCTGATGGGCATAATGAGTTCATGGAAGTTTTTATTTTTTGTCACAAGTTAGTGGAATATGAGACTTTGTATGAAAAAAAAAAATCATCATTTTCCACTAACTTGTGACAAAAAATAAAAAAATCTAGGAACTTGCCATGCCCCTCACGGAATACCTTGGGGTGTCTTCTTTCCAAAATGGGGTCACTTGTGGGGTAGTTATACTGCCCTGGCATTTTCCAGGGGCCCTAATGTGTGGTAAGTAGGTAAATGACCTGTAAAAATCCTAAAGGTGCTCTTTGGAATATGGGCCCCTTTTCCCACCTAGGCTGCAGAAAAGTGTCACACATGTGGTATCGCCGTATTCAGGAGAAGTTGGGGAATGTGTTTTGGGGTGTCATTTTACATATACCCATGCTGGGTGAGAGAAATATCTTGGCAAAAGACAACTTTTCACATTTTTTTATACAAAGTTGGCATTTGACCAAGATATTTCTCTCACCCAGCATGGGTATATGTAAAATGACACCCCAAAACACATTGCCCAACTTCTCCTGAGTACGGCGATACCAGATGTGTGACACTTTTTTGCAGCCTAGATGCGCAATGGGGCCCAAATTCCTTTTAGGAGGGCATTTTTAGACATTTGGATACCAGACTTCTTCTCACGCTTTGGGGCCCCTAGAATGCCAGGGCAGTATAAATACCCCACATGTGACCCCATTTTGGAAAGAAGACACCCCAAGGTATTCAATGAGGGGCATGGCGAGTTCATAGAATTTTTTTTTTTTTGGCACAAGTTAGCGGAAATTGATATTTTTAATTTTTTTCTCACAAAGTCTCCCGTTCCGCTAACTTGGGACAAAAATTTCAATCTTTCATGGACTCAATATGCCCCTCACGGAATACCTGGGGGTGTCTTCTTTCCGAAATGGGGTCACATGTGGGGTATTTATACTGCCCTGGCATTCTAGGGGCCCTAAAGCGTGAGAAGAAGTCTGGAATATAAATGTCTAAAAAATTTTACGCATTTGGATTCCGTGAGGGGTATGGTGAGTTCATGTGAGATTTTATTTTTTGACACAAGTTAGTGGAATATGAGACTTTGTAAGAAAAAAAAAAAAAATTCCGCTAACTTGGGCCAAAAAAATGTCTGAATGGAGCCTTACAGAGGGTGATCAATGACAGGGGGGGTGATCAATGACAGGGGGGGTGATCAATGACAGGGGGGTGATCAGAGAGTCTATATGGGGTGATCACCACAGTCATTGATCACGCCCCTGTAAGGCTCCATTCAGATGTCCGTATGTGTTTTGCGGATCCGATCCATGTATCCGTGGATCCGTAAAAATCATACGGACATCTGAATGCAGCATGACAGGGGGGGGTGATCAATGACAGGGGGGGGTGATCAATGACAGGGGGGTGATCAGGGAGTCTATATGGGGTGATCACCCCCCCTGGAAGGCTCCAGGGAGACGCCTGTATGTGTTTTGCGGATCCGATCCATCTATCAGTGGATCCGTAAAAATCATGCAGACATCTGAATGGAGCTTTACAGGGGGTTGATCAATGACAGGGGGGTAATCAATGACAGGGGGGTGATCAGGGAGTCTATATGGGGTGATCACCACAGTCATTGATCATGCCCCTGTAAGGCTTCATTCAGACGTCCGTATGCGTTTTGCGGATCCGATCCATCTATCAGTGGATCCGTAAAAATCATGCGGACATCTGAATGGAGCTTTACAGGGGGTTGATCAATGACAGGGGGGTAATCAATGACAGGGGGGTGATCAGGGAGTCTATATGGGGTGATAACCACAGTCATTGATCACGCCCCTGTAAGGCTTCATTCAGACGTCCGTATGCGTTTTGCGGATCCGATCCATCTATCAGTGGATCCGTAAAAATCATGCGGACATCTGAATGGAGCTTTACAGGGGGTTGATCAATGACAGGGGTGTAATCAATGACAGGGGGGTGATCAGGGAGTCTATATGGGGTGATCAGGGGCTAATAAGGGGTTAATAAGTGACGGGGGGGGTGTAGCTACCTGTGTCCTCTGGTGGTCGATCCAAACAAAGGGGACCACCAGAGGACCAGGTAGCAGGTATATTAGACTCTGTTATCAAAACAGCGTCTAATATACCTGTTAGGGGTTAAAAAAAACACATCTCCAGCCTGCCAGCGAACGATCGCCGCTGGCAGGCTGGAGATCAACTCTCTTACCTTCCGTTCCTGTGAGCGCGCGCGCCTGTTTGCGCGTGTTCACAGTAAATCCCGGCTCACGCGAGATGACGCGTATATGCGTCGCTGAGCGCAGGGCTGCCACCTCCGGAACGCGAATCTGCGTACAGCGGTCCGGAGGTGGTTAAATAGGTGCCTACAGATGGACAGATAATACATACATACAAAAAACAACAGAACATACAAAATGATCTTCAGATAATTAATCTGACCTCTCGGACTCTGAGCACAGTGGAGATGGAGGTACTTAAGAGGGGACTTTCATTTGTACCGACCACTAATTTTAGCCTCTTCCCTTGGACTAAGGACCTCCATCTCTTCTGTAGGAAATTAAAATGGCATACATTTTTTAAGAACTCTAACAGACAAACATGTGAAAACCTTGGACTAGATGAAGGGGACTTTACTGACCTTCATATTCTTACTGAACTGAGGGAAGAGAGTGGCCGTGACCCAGGACAGGGCCCATTCACTGAACTAAAGCTGAAAAGCAAAAAGATGCCACCCCCATCTAACTATGAGTGTGTGGACATCTTTCTCCAGATGGTCACCTCTGACCTGGATCGGCTGGGAAAGGTTGACCCAAAGACCTTTAATCTCTGAAATGCAGGCATTGATAGCACTGGAGAAAGATGATTCCATCATTATAAAACCGTCCGATAAAGGCGGCAACCTGGTCATTCTTGACCAGGACGCCTATTTACACATGTGCTTGGACCTACTAAAGGACAGAGATGGATACAGGGAATTACCATCAAATCCCACTTGTCCTTTCTGGATGAACTGAAACTGATCCTGATGGGAGGTCTCAACAAAAAAGTGATTAGTGTGTTTGAATATGAGTATCTATTTCCCCTACACCCGTGTATAGCGACCTTTTATGGACTGCCCAAGATACATAAGGCACAACACCACTGAGGGGCCATCCGATTGTCTCGGGGATAAATTCCCTTACACAAAACTGTGACATCTATCTGGACGAGGTCCTTAGGCAATTCGTTCTGTCCCTACCTGCTTATAAGAGGGACACAATGGATTTCCTTAATAAAATTGAAACACTCAACCTTGACCCTGAATGCCTGTTAGCCAGTATCGACGTTGAGTCACTATATAGCTCTATTCCACTTCATCAAGTAATTTTAGCTGCTGAGTATTTCCTAAAGATGAGAGGTACACATTGTGGGGCACATAATGTCTTTTTCCTGCAACTACTGGAACTTACCTTGACTCATAACTTTTTCCTCTTTAACGCATGATTCTACCACCAGCTCAGGGGGACGGCAATGGGGAGCCCCTGTGCCCCGACATATGCCAACCTCTTCCTGGGCTGGTGGGAGGATACATGTGTGTTCCCTGACTGACCAGTTTGTTGGGCTGATAGCGTCATATTTTGGACACGCTACATTGACGACATCTTTTTGGTTTGGAAGGGTGGACAGGGGGACCTTAGAAGATTCATTGTTGAGCTTAACAATGATGAAATTGGCCTCCGGTTCACCTATAAACTTGACCCTAAGACAATTACCTTCCTGGATGTACGGGTGACTAAGGAGGGTGACAGACTACTGTTGGACATATATAGGAAAGCCACCGCTATCAATTCTTTGCTCCACTGGAACAGTCACCACCCGACCCCCCTCAAACAGGGAATACCGAGGGGTCAGTACCTCCAAGTGTAAAGGAACTGCTCAGAAGGTGAGTCCTTTTTCAGTGAAGCAAAGAAATTTCTAAACAGATTCAGAGGTAGGGGGTATCTACAGATGGTGTTGAAAGAGGCCTTTAAAAATGCGCAGCAACAAAATCGGGCTGACATTTTGGTCCAGAGACGTAGGGTCATGGATAAACATCAACCTCTGCGGATCATATCCACTTTTGATGCAGCCAACCATCAAGTGATGAATGTCCTGAAGAGATATTGGCCCATATTGCGTATGGACTCTGATTTGTCCAAAATTCTTACCGAGTATCCGTCTGTCACCTACCACCGTGGTAAAAGTATTAAGGACCGTTTAGTCCATAGCCACTTTACACCTTCAGCTAAGATGGGCACATGGCTAGACAGTAAGCCTATAGGTGTCGTCAAATGTGGTTCATGTAAGTCGTGTGAATATATTTCCACCTCTAAGACCATTAAGTGTTCTGTAGCTAATCAGACCTTTCAGGTCAGGGACTTCGTTAACTGTAAAAGTAAAGGGGCAATTTACATCTGCCAATGTACGTGTCCAATGGACTATATAGGAAAAACAGTGAGAGAGGTCAGGAGGAGGATCTGTGAACACATCAATGATGTAGTTAAGAAAAATGTCACACCAGTGGCATTACATGTCAATGAATTTCATGAGGGGGACCCGAGATGCCTTAAGTTGAAGCTCATGCCACCCTCCCCCCCCCCCCGGGGGGTAACTGGGACAGGAAGATCCTCCAAAAGGAATGTGAATGGATACATTGGTTCCAGTCCCAGTCACCCCTCGGGATTAATGAGAGACTGACTTTCTCCTGTTTCCATTGACTATTATAGTTGTATTAATCAGTACCTTCCTCTGGTATGCCCTCTATTGCCGGGCTTCTATGTAATTTTGAGTACCCTTTTACTGGCCAGATGCGGGATGCATCTATTTCCTTAATATCATTATAACCAATGAATCAGATTTTTTCATTGGATCAAATAAACATCCTCTATATAATACATGGTATGTGGTGAAGGTTTTGAAGATCACCTCATTCATTAATATACTCTAGCATCTTTCCCAACATGTATCCCAACCTGCTGAGTGAACCGTGATCAGCTCTCCATCCTATATAGTATGGGCTCCCTTGAGGTCTGACCTATATATTGAAGACTGATCAATATTTGGGTGGGGAAGGCTGTGTAATGATCTGTGCCATCTTCGCTACCTATAACAGGCAATCCCCTGTTCTGATCACGTGATTGCGTTCTAGTGTGTTCCACCGACTGGAAGCATGTGACCGGAACTGCACGCTCTGGGCGCTGATTCGCGTTTCACCGGCCGGAAATGAATACATCCAAGGACCGGAAGTGACGGAGCTGCGGAAATGACGTAGCCGCACTTCACTGATGCATGGAGGGAAGTTTGAATGCGGTGAGCATATAAATAGGGGGCACCTGGTTAACACAGGTACGGGCTGAACGAGGAACCTGGGATGACTGGACCCTGAGACGGACAACAGACTGTGAGTAGGGATATTCAATCCCCCTTTGTTCCTATTATATGACTGTTGATTATGCACATCCATTTTCTGCAGTATACATCTATGCTCATTGAAGCCATTCATTAATCACTGGACCTATAAGGTTTTGAAATGAATGTACAGAGACTGTGAGTTCTATTTGACTTTTTTTGGGCACTGGTGGAGGTGTTATATGGGATACGATTTGCCCTCTACCACAAATACAGTGTATATTCTTTTCTTTCACAGATTCCTGCAATGAACTCCGGCTGCATTATAAAACAGTCCTGGTGTTTAAACTGTCTATACTGAGTCCGGTTGATTGAGATCCCCTCCAGCCATTAACAATTGATCCCCTTTATTATCGCTTGGGTATCATATTTATAATAACGGATATCTGACTATCCATATTGATATCCGGCACCCAAATCCTACTAACCTCCTGATGATCCCACAAAGTCGGGGAAACGCGTCGGGGTATTTTGATTAATGTATATCTGAGGGTGTTCTGTGTACCTAGTTAGCTGGATTATCTTGGCACTAGGGGTGTATACACAGCCCACCAAATGGGGTGTATGTTTTGTTGTTTTTTGTATGTATGTATTATCTGTCCATCTATAGGCACCTATTTAGGTCACCATCTTTTGTTACCCTCCAATGTCACCCTGTTTATGGCTGTGTGAGGATTAGAATAGCCCAGGTTCGAGGACAGGGAGTCCCCACCATTAGGGGCCGTCCCTGGGCTGAGAAATTAAATATATGGATTAAATATATGGATTTTAAGGGTTATTCGATTTTCTGGAATAAGACTTTTGTTTATTAACCCAGAGAGACTTTATTTACCTAACTGCTGGATTAAGATTTATAAAATTACTGGCCTGAAAATGTTGTCATTTAGGCTTGTGGACACTGAAGCCTTTCGCAGCCTGATGTCGGCTGCCGTCCCGAGTTACGCAGTCCCCAGCCACCACAATTTTTCAAGGTGTGCCGTGCCCACCTTACAACAACATGTGTCCCGTAACATCCCATGCGCCCTGACCAATGCAGTTACTGGGAAGGTCCACTTAACCAGGACACATGGACAAATGCATTCGGCCAGGGATGCTACATTTCCCTGACGGCACACTTGGTGAATGTTATGGAGTCTAGGAGCAAATCGTACCCTGGAATGGCACAGGTGCTTCCGACGCCAAGGATTGCGGGGCCCTACGATCAGGGTTTCCGCCCACACCTATGTTAGTGGCTCCAAACCCTACTTCGCCTCCTCCTCTGATTTATCCGTGTGTAGCACCAGTCAGTCTCAATCAATAGCTGGAAGCAGTGTAGCACTGCAGTGAGGAAGCGGCAACAGATCGTGCTAAAGCTGATATGCTTAGGGGACAAACAGCATACCGCCCCAGAGCTGTGGCAGGGGATAAGAGCCCAGACTAAGCTGTGGCTCTCGCTACTCAACCTAGAACCAGGCATGGTTGTGTCTGATAATGGCCGTAAATTGGTGGCGGCTTTGGAGCTCGGCAAGCTCAGACACATCCCATGCCTAGCCCACGTGTTCAACCTTGTGGTTTAGCGGTTTCTCAAAACCTACCCCAATTTACCAGAGCTATTGGTGAAGGTGCGCCACGTGTGTGCACATTTCCGCAAGTCATCGACAGCTTCAGCCCGTCTGTCAACGCTGCAGCAGCTCTTGAAATTGCCAGCTCACCGGCTGTTGTGCGACGTGAGCACGCGCTGTAACTCAACATTCTACATGTTGGCCAGGCTTTGTAAGCAGCAGAGGGCAGTAGTGGAATACCAGCTGTAACATGGTCGTCGTCTTTCCAGTCAGTTTCCTCTATTCACAAGAAAGGAGTGGGCATGGATGTCTGACCTCTGTGAGGTTTTAAGAAACTTTGAGGAATCAACACAGATGGTGAGCGGCAATAACGCTATTATCAGCGTAACCATCCCACTTCTGTGTCTACTCAAACGCTCACTGCTCACAATTAAGGACAGCGCTTTGCATGTGGAAGAGGTGGAAATGGGGGAAGAAATTACACAGGGTGATAGCTAGACCACCCTCAGTTTGTCTTCTCAGCGTGAATTGGATGATAAAGAGGAGGAGGAGGAGCAGGAGACGGTTGCCTCCGCTATAGAGGGTAATATCTGTTCAGCGTGGATGGGCAGAAGAGGATGAGGAAATTGAGAGTGATCCTCCTGATGATGACAGCGAAGTCTTGCCTGTTTGTACTCTGGCACATATGGCTGACTCCATGTTAGGCTGCCTTTCCCATGACCCGCGTGTTATACGCATTTTATACAACACGGATAACTGTTTTTTCACCCTTCTCGACCCCTGCTACAAAGACAACTTCTCATCTCTCATTACTCTGGTGGAGAGAGCGAGCAAAATGGTGAAATACCAGAATATCCTTGGTGAAAAATTGCTCCAAAAATTTTCATCTGACAACGCTGGTGGCAGAGTCCGTAGTTCCTTGGCCAACCGAGGAGGGGAGACAAGGGGAACACACAATAGTTCCAACAGAGGCAGGGAAACACTCTCCAAAGCCTGGGACAGTTTCATGACACCCCGCCAGCACCCTCACCCTGATGCTCGGCCTAGTGTCACAAGGAGGGAAACATTTTGGAAGATGGTGAAGGAGTACATAGCAGACCGTGTCAGCGTCCTCAATGATCCCTCAGTGCCTTACAACTAGTGGGTGTCCAAGCTGGACACGTGGCACGAACTGGCGCTCTATGCCTTGGAGGTGCTGGCCTGCCCTGCCGCCAGCATTTTGTCTCAGCAGGTATTAAGTGCTGCTGGTGGCATTATAAGAGACAAGAGTATCCACATGTCAACTGAAAATGCTGACAGGTTGACTCTTATAAAAACGAACAAGGCCTGGATTGACCATGACTTCTCGACTCCACCAGAGGAAAGCTGATGAACATAAAAGCACTTTAAATGTGTTGTTTATAATTTACTGAACACACTTTATTCCCATGCACCCCTTCCACCACAAACAAGGGCATATGGTTGAATCTTCCTTTTCTCATCCTCCTTCTCCTCTACCATCATATCAACACATGTTTATTTGTAGCATATAATACCCTCGCATATATGCCCTTCGCATATAATTTTTTACAGGGTCAGCTCACCAGCAGGCCCTCGCATAACATTTTTTAGAGGGTCAGCTCACCAGCAGGCCGTCGTCTATAATGTTTTACAGGGTGAGCTCACCAGCAGGCCCTCGCATATAATTTTTAAGATGGTCAGCTCACCATCAGGCCCTCGCATATAATGTTTTACAGGGTCAGCTCACTAGCAGGCCCTAGCATATAATTTTTTAGAGGGTCAGTTCACCAGCAGGCCCTCGATATACCCTGCGTGCAGAATTATTAGGCAAATGAGTATTTTGACCACATCATCCTCTTTATGCATGTTGTCTTACTCCAAGCAGTATAGGCTCGAAAGCCTACTACCAATTAAGCATATTAGGTGATGTGCATCTCTGTAATGAGAAGGGGTGTGGTCTAATGACATCAACACCCTATATTAGGTGTGCATAATTATTAGGCAACTTTCTTTCCTTTGGCAAAATGGGTCAAAAGAAGGACTTGACAGGCTCAGAAAAGTCAAAAATAGTGAGATATCTTGCAGAGGGATGCAGCACTCTTAAAATTGCAAAGCTTCTGAAGCGTGATCATCGAACAATCAAGCGTTTCATTCAAAATAGTCAACAGGGTCGCAAGAAGCGTGTGGAAAAACCAAGGCGCAAAATAACTGCCCATGAACTGAGAAAAGTCAAGCGTGCAGCTGACAAGATGCCACTTGCCACCAGTTTGGCCATATTTCAGAGCTGCAACATCACTGGAGTGCCCAAAAGCACAAGGTGTGCAATACTCAGAGACATGGCCAAGGTAAGAAAGGCTGAAAGACGGCTACCACTGAACAAGACACACAAGCTGAAACGTCAAGACTGGGCCAAGAAATATCTCAAGACTGATTTTTCTAAGGTTTTATGGACTGATGAAATGAGAGTGAGTCTTGATGGGCCAGATGGATGGGCCCGTGGCTGGATTGGTAAAGGGCAGAGAGCTCCAGTCCGACTCAGACGCCAGCAAGGTGGAGGTAGAGTACTGGTTTGGGCTGGTATCATCAAAGATGAGCTTGTGGGGCCTTTTCGGGTTGAGGATGGAGTCAAGCTCAACTCCCAGTCCTACTGCCAGTTTCTGGAAGACACCTTCTTCAAGCAGTGGTACAGGAAGAAGTCTGCATCCTTCAAGAAAAACATGATTTTCATGCAGGACAATGCTCCATCACACGCGTCCAAGTACTCCACAGCGTGGCTGGCAAGAAAGGGTATAAAAGAAGAAAATCTAATGACATGGCCTCCTTGTTCACCTGATCTGAACCCCATTGAGAACCTGTGGTCCATCATCAAATGTGAGATTTACAAGGAGGGAAAAACGTACACCTCTCTGAACAGTGTCTGGGAGGCTGTGGTTGCTGCTGCACGCAATGTTGATGGTGAACAGGTCAAAACACTGACAGAATCCATGGATGGCAGGCTTTTGAGTGTCCTTGCAAAGAAAGGTGGCTATATTGGTCACTGATTTGTTTTTGTTTTGTTTTTGAATGTCAGAAATGTATATTTGTGAATGTTGAGATGTTATATTGGTTTCACTGGTAAAAATAAATAATTGAAATGGGTATATATTTGTTTTTTGTTAAGTTGCCTAATAATTATGCACAGTAATAGTCACCTGCACACACAGATATCCCCCTAAAATAGCTAAAACTAAAAACAAACTGAAAACTACTTCCAAAAATATTCAGCTTTGATATTAATGAGTTTTTTGGGTTCATTGAGAACATGGTTGTTGTTCAATAATAAAATTAATCCTCAAAAATACAACTTGCCTAATAATTCTGCACTCCCTGTATAATGTTTTACAGGGTCAACTCACCAGCATGCCCTCACCTACAATGTTTTACAGGGTCAGCTCACCAGCAGGCCCTCACATATAATGTTTTACAGGGTCAGCTCACCAGCAGGCCCGCACCTCAAATCTTTTACAGGGTCAGCTCACCTGAAGGCCCTCACATATAATGTTTTAGAGGGTCAGCTCACCTACAGGCCCTCACCTACAACCTTTTAGAGGGTCAGGTTACCAGTAGGCCTGCACCTAAAATCTTTTACAGGGTCAGCTCACCAGCAGGCCCTCGCATATAATTTTTTACAGGATCAGCTCACCAGCAGCTTTTCACCTACAATCTTTTACAGGGTCAGCTCACTAGTAGAGATGAGCGAACTTCTGTTTTAAGTTCGGCGTCTAAAGTTCAGCTTCCGGTTAGCGGAGGATCCCGATATGGATTCCGAATTCCGTTGTGGTCCGTGGTAGCGGAATCAATAATGGTCATTATTGATTCCGCTACCACGGACCACAACGGAATTCGGAATCCATATCGGGATCCTCCGCTAACCGGAAGCCGAACTTTAGACGCCGAACTTAAAACAGAAGTTCGCTCATCTCTACTCACCAGCAGGTCCTCACCTAGGTAATTTGCGCACATGCTGCCTTGCTTGGATGTGGTAGCCATAGCTGTTTCTCAGGCATCCTTTCCGGAATTGAACCCTGATTCCCCGTTACCCGTAGTCACCATGGTTTGCGCTGACAGTAACATCGAAAGTTGATAGGCCAGATATATGAATGGATCACGGGGACGTGCGATCGGCCTTAAGTTATCTAGAGTCACCAAAACGGCAGCAGTCCCTCACCCATAATATTTTAGATGGTCAGCAGGCCCTTGCTTAAAATATATTGAGGGTCACCAGCAGGCCATTAATCATAATTTTTCAAGGCTGTGTATGATGCCCTCCTTTATGTGTAACTAAGGGTGTATTGGAGTGTCGGTTCCTTGTAATTTTTGGCAGCCTTTTCACTTAGTGCATAGGCTTTATGATTGTAGGAGTCTTACTACATGAATAATTGTACCACAATGTGAATGAGGCCCTCCTTTATGTGATATACAATTTGTATCGGAGTGCCTCTTCCTTGTAATTTTTGGCAGCACTTGCACTTTATATACAAGTAAATATACAGGAAAGAATGCTTTCTAACAATTTTTAATCTAAAATCGATTTTATATTCGGTTTTGTGCGTATTATTGTCAGTCTGTAAAAGTGGCGTACTACTCGGACAACATCGTTCCCAGCAGCGACCTGGGAGTCCAAGATGCATCCAGACATCCTCCCCATGCTGTTCCTGAATTATTTTGTTGATGTTTCCATAAATTTTTGACCTTTCCCTGTGACCCAGACACCCTCCCCTCTTCAGAGCAGGGGGTGCCTGGTTTAATGCTCGGGTTCTCCCATTGACTTCCATTATACTCGGGTGCTCAGTAGAGCACCCGAGCACTATGGTGCTCGATCAACACTATTTTGAAGGCATATCTTGCCAAGACATGTCATGGTGTAATTGTAAAGGGTTTCTTAATGGTGTCTGAAAGCAAAGTTTAAATATCTGTAGTATCAGGTTACCTTGCTTTGCTGACTCATATGCTTAGCCATGGAGATTCCAAGTTCTCCTTTATATTTATCTGTCTTTCTCTCCTTCTCTTTCTCTCTTTCCCTACATCATATAGTAATTCACACAGAGATCTGCAAGAAAATTTAGACTAGCACATATGTAACGCCCCAGAGGTGCATTACCACCTTTTATGCCTCTCTACTTATCTCCTATGGTTGATTTAATGTCATCATGTGTATTTATTTCCAGGTCCTGCACATTGTGTATTTGTATTTCTGATTTAATGACTGTTTAAGTGTAATATGCCTGGTTCACCAGCAGATGGCGGCATTAATGGCAGAGCTAGTTTGCCTACAGTTGAATTTTCTGTCCATTCTAGCCCTCTCTAGAGAGGGAGGAGTTTAGTTAGTGCAGAGTAGTCTAGCTTACCCCCTGCTTGGGGAAGGCAGCAGGTCATCGTCCCTCTCGGACGAGTGCTGCTAAGGCCAGCCAGCAGAGCCCTGTCTGCTCTGCTGGAACAAGAGGAAGAAACAGAAAGCTTCAGAAGCCAGAAGGAGAAGTTCCCTGGATAAAGAGAAAGAGAGAAAGAGAGAAATAAACATAAAGACTGAGTCAGACTACAGAAAGCTAAGTACAGCAGAAAGAATGGAAGAGTTTCTATTTAATCCTGATAGTATAGCAGAGCTAAAGAGTTGCAGATGTAGCAGAGCCGAATGTGTTTGCCTGCCAGAATTTATGCCAAAGCCTGCTGGTAACCAAGATAAAGTTGGAAGATTGTTTCCTGATGCAAGTTTATTCAAGTAAGGCTACTTTCACACTTGCGGCAGAGGATTCTGGCAGGCAGTTCCATCGCCGGAACTGCTTGCCACATCCGGCAATCCGGACGCAAACGAATGCATCTGTGAAACGGATCCGGATGCGGATCCATCTGACAAGCATTGAAATGCCGGATATGTCTTTCCGCTTGTCATCTGGAAAAACGGATACGTATTTATTTTTTTCACATTTTTAAAGGTCTTCCGTTTTGTCAGAACACTTAGGCCCCTTTCACACGGGTGAGTATTCCGCGCGGATGCGATGCGTTAGGTGAACGCATTGCACCCGCACTGAATACCGACCCATTCATTTCTATGAGGCTGTTCAGATGAGCGGTGATTTTCACGCATCACTTGTGCGTTGCGTGAAAATCGCAGCATGCTCTATATTCTGCGTTTTTCACGCAACGCAGGCCCCATAAAAGTGAATGGGGTTGCGTGAAAATCGCAAGCATCCGCAAGCAAGTGCAGATGCGGTGCGATTTTAACGCACGGTTGCTAGGAGATGATCGGGATGGAGACCCGATCATTATTATTTTCCCTTATAACATGGTTATAAGGGAAAATAATAGCATTCTGAATACAGAATGCATAGTAAAACAGCGCTGGAGCGGTTAAAATAATAATAATTTAATAATTTAACTCACCTTAGTCCACTTGATCGCGTAGCCCGGCATCTCCTTCTGTCTCCTTTGTTGAACAGGACCTGTGGTGAGCATTATAACCATGTTATAAGGGAAAATAATACAATCTACAGAACACCGATCCCAAGGCTGAACTTCTGTGAAGAAGTTCGGGTTTGGGTACCAAACATGCACGATTTTTCTCACGCGAGTGCAAAACGCATTACAATGTTTTGCACTCGCGCGGAAAAATCGCGGGTGTTCCCGTAATGCACCCGCACCTTTTCCCGCAACGCCCGTGTGAAACCAGCCTTAATGCCGTATCCGGCACTAATACACTTCAATGTAAATTAATGCCGGATCCGACATTCCGGAAAGTGTTCAGTATTTTTGGCCGGAGAGAAAACTGCAGCATGCTGCGGTATTTTATCTGTCCAAAAAATGTAAGAGGGACTGAACTGATGAATCCTGATGCATCCTGAACGGAATGCTCTCCATTCAGGATGCATTGGGATAAAACTGATAATTTTTTTTCCAGTTTCGAGCTCCTGTGAACTCAATACCGGAAAACAAAAATGCTAGTGTGAAAGTACCCTTAGGGTACTTTCACACTTGTGGCCGAGGATTCCGACAGGCAGTTCCGTCTCCGGAACTGCCTGCCGGATCCGGCAATTAAGACGCAAAATGATGGCATTTGTCAGACGGATCCGGATGAGGATCCGTCTGACAAATGCATTGTAATACCGGATCCGTCTCTCCGGTGTCATCCGGAAAAAAACGGATTCGGTATAAATTATTGTTTTCATTTTTGAAGGTCTGCGCATGCACAAACCGATAAGCCAGATCCATTTTGCTGGAACACTTAATACACTTCAATGTAAGTTAATGCCGGATCTAGCATTCCGTCAAGTGTTCCAGGATATCGAGGAAGGAGCACCGTGACACGTGCACAGCCGCACCTAAGGGAACACCATAGGCTACCCTTACACCACTCTGGCATTCCTACACCTGGGTACCACCAACACCATCTACTTAAGGGAACTCTGTCCCTCGTTGCTGAAAGGACAAAAAACTTTCACTTTAAGGGACCCCTGGTACCCCGTCCATTGCACATCCATAGTCACAGGTGCACATACATAAAGCTAGCATGCAGACGGCAAACAAAAAACATTTGGCAGCACACCATTACACATGCAAACAATAGAAATAAAGATTAAAGATTAAGGATAATTCTGGATTAAAGTGGTATACCTACTATACATAAAAAATGGAAGCTCTTTGCGCACATTTTTGATCAAAAGTGTGTCGCGCCCATCTACCGGCATCAAGGTAGCTTCTGTAGATGGGTACCTAACACTAACAGAACTGACTCCTTGCCTCCTCCTTAAGCCTCATTTACACGTCAGTGTTTTCCCATCAGTGATTCTAAGCCAAAACCAGGATTATAGCCTCAACGGACATAAGGTATAATGGAAAAATCTGTACCTGTTCTTTGTTTAGAGCCACACCTGGTTTTGGCTCAAAATCACAGATGGAAACCACTGACCAAACACTGACGTGTGAATGAGGCTTAACAGTTTTTGGAGGGTAGCTCCCTCTTTTAGATTGAGCATTCCCCGCCCATCTGCCCAGGTTTTTTGAGCAGAGTATAAATATAGCTGGTTCCTACACCGCCCTAAACATTGTAGGCTTAGGTTAGGCACAGGAGAGGCAGTTCTGTTAGTGCTAGGTACCCATCTGCAGAAGCCACCTTGATACCGGTAGATGGGCCCGACAAACGTTTGATCAAAAATGTGCGAAAAGAGCTTCCATTTTTTAAAAATCTATAGTAGGTATAGTACCACTTTAAACCAGAATAATCCTTAAAGGGAGTCTATCACCACAATTTGACATTATAGACCACTTACATAGCGCTGTAGCATAACTATACATGAGTCAAATGGTTCAAGTAAAGTTCAACAGAGGCAAAATTACTGTTTTATTCATATGTAAATGAGGGCTCACAAGTGTCCAGAGGCAGTGTTCGGGCTGTAAGTGCCCAGGCCGCTCTGCCTTCTTCTTAGATAACTCATCTCAGCCTCTTGCTTGGTCTGCTCTGTAAGCCTCTTGCGTCATCCAGTGTACTGGCCGAGGTCCGACGAGTGCGCAGTTCACTGCCGGCCCGGGCATGCTGTGATGACCATTGTGGGCAGCGGCATTGCCCCACGCAGTGTGCATGCGCTGGCGGGATCTCAGCCAGTACACTGGATGATGCAAGAAGTTTACAGGGTGGGCCAAGCAACAGGCTGGGGAGGAGTTATCTAAGAAGAAGGCAGAGCGCCCTGGACACTTGCGAGCTCTCATTTACATATGAATAAAACAGTAATTTTGCCTCTGTTGAACTTCAGAACAACACAACAAAGGTACCATTTGACTGTATAGTTATGCTACAGCGCTATGTAAAAGGTCTATAATGTCAAATTGTGGTGACAGACTCCCATTAATCCTTATTTATATTGTTCACACAGAGATCTGTTAGTCTCTGGAACTTTCTAGACCTAAAAAGAAATAGCATAATGCATAACTTTCTTTCTTTCCTCTCTGAACTCTTTTCTAAGACTGACTGAGCTGGGAGCAGATCTTGAAGCAAAGGACTTGAAGAACTTTCTGATGCACTACACCCATGAGTTTCCAGTTCTAAGATCTGGCTGTTTATTTGGTTATAGTCTTAAGTAGAGATGGCCTTGCGATTCGCCCGGCGGTCTTTTTGCGGCGAACTTTGCTCGTTCACGATTCGCCGAACATGCGAACATATGGCCATATTCACACGCGCCATATTTTTGAAATACGGAAGGTCCCTTAGCCCACTAGGAAATACCATCTACCTAGTTCTGAGTTCTGGGTCCATCTACCCCAGCAGTGCACACAGTGATAATGTTCTGCATTGCTGGGGCGATGTGTCCTAGAATTCAGAACGGGCAGTTTGTTGAAGTCCAGGACGTGGCTGCAGGGGTTAGCGGGCCTACTGAGGCCCTGAGCGGGACCACTATGGATCTCAATAGCGATTTAAACTACTCATACAGGTAAGGCACATTGTTATGCAAGCGGGGGTGGACCCACTTCGCCACTTACTGGGTATACTCTGGAGGGGCATAACTAAGCAGCTACCTGGTATTCACTAGAGCCCCTGATGGTGGGGATAGGCTTGGGCCGTAGGGTAGCTGCTAGGGGCCACAAGATAAACACCTTTGCACAGGGACTAGACAGGCTAGACACTGAGGTTGCTCAGGCAACTTCCTGTAGTAGGAAGTGGCTTTAAATCCCTGCTGCAATCCAGCCATAGGCTGCTGAGACAGAGGGCATGTGTGTTGCCTCTTAGGTGAAGAGAGACACAACCACGCAAGCTTCAACACTAATGCAAGTCTCCAGCAGGAAGGAAACTCTGGCATAGAATATATGTAGCAGGGTTAAGTTAGTTGCTGCCCGTGTTTGTCAGCTGGGCGGCAGGAGGGAAAAGAGGGAGCCCAGCGCTCTCGTGCCTGCTGATAGGGGCAGCGGCGTCGGCACAGGCCGCTGGGCTCGCACACATAAAGACTTCTAAAATAATTGAATAAATGGAATGATAGAGGGCGGGGCACCACAGAAATTATCAAAATGGTGCCAACCTCCTGGTTCTAGATTACTTCCCATATTGGGTCAGAAAGGCCTAGGGGTCTTTTTGTAAAAACAAAAACAAAGGCACTTTCTTTCACCTCATTAAGAAAAAGGCATATAAGGGGTATAAATGTATATCCCCCTTTGAGTAAAGAGACTACAGGGAAGATTTATGATCTCCCTATGCCACTTTTCCACTGTAATTTTTTTTTAGCAAACCACGGGTTTATGACTTTTTAAATAGCATTGTGCCTATATCTAGAAGCAAGTGGCGTTTCTACGACATCCTCGCCACTTTGTATAAAGGAGGCCTAGAGGGGAAGTTGACAGGCATAAATTTTAATCTAGGCGTGCATCCTCTGGTGGCGCAGTGGGATATCAAGACTGGTGTACAAATGCCAGTCTTGATAAATAACCTGGTACATGAGAGACTGCTTAGTTGTTCGAAAAGAAGTAACATATTGCTTTATTGTTATAGCCTTATATATGCAGTTCAAATACAATGCACCATTTTTTTTTACCAGAATTATTCAAACTTTTAGTTTTTTGCAATAATCCAATCAAACAAGAACAGTGTAAATAGCTCAGCAAAACTAATATAACAAATTCAACAAGGAAAGCCTATAATAATGGCTACTGCAGTCTCCGAATTATTCAACCCTTTCATGGTCATTGCTTTGTTGGAAGGTCTAATGACACTTCAGCTTCGTTGCAGAAGGCATGATTTTCTGATAGTTGATTAAATCCATCATGTCCTCAACACACTGCAAGTTTCTAGTGTTAGAGGAAGCAAAGCAGGTCCACAGCCTCATAGAGCCACTAAATGTAAACTCCTAACCATAACTCCTCGACAATTGCCCATCTCACTACTAGAAGCCACTAAACCTATCTGGATAGAAGAAGAAGGGTCTTTCTACTTTAGGAGACATATATTAACAATACTTTTATGTCCTTTTCACAACTATCAGAATCTTATGACCTTTCGGCATGGGAATTTTATAAATACCGTAAGGTCGGACATGTGTTATTGAAACTCCCACCATCTCACTCAGATATACAAGTACAAACTCAATCTGTCTTTACCAGATGGCTTCTTCAAAACTCTCCTAACGACAAAGGGGTATCCACAGCATACAGGAGTCTCATTTCTCCCTTGGGTAATCCTCTGGAAAAAAAATTATATCAATAGTCAAAGGACCTAGCTATCACTATTTCAGATGCCCAATGGTCTCAATCCTTTGAAATATTGCCATCTATATCCCGCTGCATTAACCATTTTGAAACTTCTCGAAAAATCCTGTATAGATGGTATTTTTACCCCTCCAAAATTTATAGAATATTTCCGGACACTTCGCCTTCATGCTGGAGATATGAGAATTCTGAGGGCACTTTTATTCACTATTAGTGGGATTGCCATGCTGTACATTCACTATAGACTCAAGTTTTTTTGTACTGTTTACAGTATCTGTGGTCTCCTGATATCCCCTTCCCCACTTCTAGCTCTCTTGTCTATTGACTTAGACAACTTCCCATATAACTTTAGAACAGTGATAAGCCATTTTTGCATTGTTTCCAGACAACTAATAGCATGTAATTGGAAAGCCAGTACTCTACCATCACTTAGTGAGATCATTAGAGAAGTTCAAGATAACTGTTGGTATGAGGGAGCAGCAGCTACTGCTTTTCATTGTAAGGAAAAATTCTATGAGCAATGGGAAATTTGGCTTACCAGTTCCTATCACTCAATAAATAACCGATCTAATTCTCTTGTGATATAGTATTTCGATTTTGAAAAACTTCCTGTTATATATCTATGGTCTTGCATGCTAAGTACACCTCCGACATGTACATTCATGTGTTATTGCTAAATACAAGTACCGCAGTGTTATTTCAATCCTCATTTCCATGTACCTGATTTCCCCTTTCCCCTATTATTTTCTAGAACCAACTTTAGATGTTTTTTTTTTGTATTGCTGTTAAAAAAGATATATAATATATACAGTAGTGTACTGATAGGTGAGACAAAAGGTATAATAGATGCAGTGTGTACAGATATATAGTATATACAGTAGTGTACTGATATGTGAGGTACGAGGTATAATAGATGCAGTGTGTTAAGATATATAGTATATATAGCAGTGTACTGACATGTGAAGTACGAGGTATAATAGATGCAGTGTGTTAAGATATATAATATATACAGTAGTGTACTGATATATAAGGTATGATCTGTAATTTATACCTTACACCTTACATATCAGTATACTGCTGTATATACTGGCCAGCAATAGGTTGTGGGAGGGGCTACGAATGGGACATGGGGCCCAATTTAGATTGTTGCTATGGGGCCCAGTGATTTTTATGGACACCCCTGCATATATGGCTATGGGTAAATGGATGGTAGCCGGTTGTAACAGTTTAATAACAGACCACACTGTAGGATTTAAAAAAAAAAAAAGGACTTCCGGTTCCGGCGCCAACATGGCAAGTCGCGCTGAGTGAAGCTCCGCTAAAGCCCGCAAATTGCAGGACTGACTCCCCGACATACCGGACTTGATGACGTTCAAAGTCCGGAACTACCGCGCACAGAATACTCCCGGTTTCATATGGACCGGTTTCTGGTTACGATGGGGAGCAGGAACAAGCAGAAAGGACCACTGAAGGTTGCCAGATCTCAATCAGTGGCGCGAAACATGGCGGATCTTGCCGCCCACGAGGCTCTCACAGAGAAGCCACCAACACAGACAGAAGAAGAGGCTGCAGGGGATCTAGATAACAGTGATGAATTCACAGTGGATTACAAACAACTAGCTTTAGAGGTTACGGCGCGTATCCTACCGGATCTACAAGACTCTCTCTCCACTACAGTGTCAGCCTCCCTGTCACAGATCCATCAAGACCTGGCTGAACATGGCCGCCGTCTTACCGAGGCAGAAGGGAGGATTGCAGCGATTGAAGATGATCAGAGCCACTACCGCGCTGAATGCTCCAGGCTCCAACTAGAGAATAAAAAGATCTTACTGAAATTGGATGGCTTGGAGAATCACTCAAGAAGGAATAACCTGCGGTTAGTGGGAATTGCCGAAACAGTGCCCCTGCAAGAGCTGGTGAAATTATGTGAGCAAGAACTTCCTCAGGCACTGAACCTACCTGCCCACTGTAAAGTGGAGAGGGCTCACAGAATAGGCCAAGCACCGCTACCGGCGGGTAGACAGTCGGGAAACTGCACCACAGGCGGCGCTTAACCAAAGACCGAGACAGGTGATTGTACGCTACCTCAACTACTCCGAAAATGCGGCCATACTTCGGGCATACAAGAATAACAGGTCACCCCTGATGTTACGGGGTTCCAGAGCCCTCCTGTTTGAAGATTTCTCAGCGGAAGTTACAAGAAGACGGCGAGAATTTTCTTCAATCTGCTCGGATCTCTATAAGGCGCAAGTAAAGTTCGCCCTGGTATACCCTGCGATCCTAAGGGTGCATGATGCGGAGGGAAACATCAATACTTACCAGGATCCGCAGGAGGCTAGAAGAGCCTTACAACATATTCTTCGACCTGAGAGTGATCGCTCGCCACGAGATAACAACTATAGGGGACGCTCAATCCAGTGAGACTCAGGTCAGTACGTGGTTGGAAAGGAAATTGTATTACCTGACTTTCTCATGATTAGTGATATGGGTAACGTCGGACTGGGTTCCCGATAGTGATGGATCGATCTGGACCAGGTCATTCTATGGAACTTAACCGCTTGGATATGACCCGTTATTCGACATATCCGATCTTTTCGTCACGATCATTGTTCTCAAGCGGGACTGTGCGTCTACCTGGACGCTCCGATTATAACCTTCTACAAGTGTTCTTTTGTTATATCTTTATCTTTTTCATAGGGCTAAGGATGGAGTTATGCTTTAACATATTATCTCAGCGGGATATTGATTAGAGCTGTAATGTTATGTTGGGAAGAAGTGAGGTCTGAATGCAATAATATAGGGTTTGTTACTGGGGGGAGGGGGGTCATGTTATTGGGGGAAGGGTTTTTTGTGTTCTCATCTCAGATACAAGGTACAGCATTTCGAAAGGGGGGAAGGAATGCTACAGGCAGTATCCGCGTTACAATGCGAAAATGATCAAAATTATCACATGGAATGTGAAAGGGCTAAAGTCACCGCACAAAAGGATAATGGTCCTACGACATTTAAAACGGTTACGTGCAGACGTTGCCTTACTCCAGGAGACTCACTTGTTGAAAGCTGATTTTTATCGGATGCAGCGTCTGTGGGTGGGCCAGGTTATTGGCTCACCGGCAGATGGCTCTAAGGGGGGGGGAGTTGCTTTTGATACATAGACGTTTGCAGTGCAAAATCATAGATAGCAAGGAGGATACCGAGGGCAGACTTCTTCATGCTCGTCTTCAATTAGCAATGGAAATGTTAAGTATTTATAACGTCTATGGACCAAATGAGAACAACACTCCATTTTTTGATACCTTACGTAACATGGTTATACAAGACACAACACCACTATGTATGGTAGCAGGTGATATGAACACTGTTATGTCTTTTTCGGAAGATAGACGCAGTAACACACAATGTCAGCCTAAACCTAGACATAGGGACCTGATATTGAGTAGAGTTGCATCTGATCTTCGTATGTATGATGCCTGGAGGTCCACCCATCCAGACGATAGGGAATTCACTCATTTTTCCCAGCCACATAATTCTTGGTCGCGTATCGACTACTTTTTGGTCACGGAGACACTCCTACAATGCACAACATCAACGGAAATAGGAGATTTAGTAATTTCAGATCACTCCCTGGTGATCATTGAAATTATGGATTCCATCCCTAGAGGTAGTGACTTCCTTTGGAGGTTTCCCTCAGATCTAACCTCTAATGAGAACTTTGTAGAAATGCTGAATCATTGGTGGATGGAGTACTGGAACTAGAATTCACCCACCAGTGACTCTCAATTGGTCTGGAGAGCAGGGAAAGCAGTTTTAAGGGGCAAGATAATGGCATATATTGCTAGTTGGAAGAAAAAGGTAAATGGAAAGTTGAGAGTGCTTACAGAGGTACTTAGGAAATCTTATACACAGTATCTGCTAAATCCCTCCACTTCTACCAAAACAACCTGGTTGGAGGCTAAGGATGCCCACGATAGTTGGCTTAGGAAGAGGGAGGTATTAGAGGGGAAAAGAAAGGAAGCAAAATATTATAAATATGGCAATAAGGCAGGGAGACTTCTAGCGAATCTAGCAAAAGGTTTCAAACCCTCTACCCAAATAGTGGCAGTGAGGGATAAAGAAGGTTTTTTGCTTTCAAAACCCAAACACATAGTGGATACCTTTAAGAGATTTTACTCTGAACTATATACTTCCACTATGAGTCCGGAGATCCAGGGAAAGTCTTGGCTGGCTACACTGTCATTGCCGGTGGTGTCTTGAGAAGAATTGGATGTTTTGAACAGTCCGATTACGGAGGAGGAAGTTCAGAGGGTCATTGGGAATTCTAGTAATGGGAAAGCGCCGGGGCCTGATGGATTCACTAATGAATTCTATAAGGCATTGAACCTTCAGATTGCCCCGGTACTAGCGGCATTGTACAATAAAATCTTGCAAGGGCAGGAGATACCGCAAAACATGAATACGGCTTACATAAAAGTCCTACCGAAGGAAGGCAAGGACTGTACTTTGCCTTCATCCTATCATCCAATATCCCTGATCAATAATGATTTGAAATATATTTTCAAGATTTTGGCGGACAGATTGGCCGCATTTCTACCTAGGCTCATTTCACCACATCAAGTGGGTTTTGTTCAGGGCAGATCAGCAGTTTATAACATCCGCAAGGTCTTGGCGATACTTGATGACATCAAGACTAATCCGCATTCTCACCCATCTCCAGCTTTACTCGCCATTGACGCTGAAAAAGCGTTTGACAACGTAAGCTGGAGATGGTTGAACGAGGTATTGGATGAGATGGGATTTAGTGGCGCTTTTAGAACATACATAGATAAATTGTATAACTCCCCAATAGCTAGGATATCAATCCCGGGGTTTCTGTCGGAACAGTTTGTTCTTCAAAAGGGAACCAGGCAAGGGTGCCCACTTTCTCCCCTACTTTTCAATATTGCCTTGGAACCACTATCTAAAGCAATTACTCAAGACCATTCTATTAGGGGTATCGATATCAAGTCCCAGACCATTAAACATGCGCTTTTTTGCGGATGACCTTTTAGTGTTCTTGTGGCAGCCCCAAAGTGATCTCCCTATACTGTTTAAACTGCTTGATGATTTAGGCCAATTATCAGGTTTTAAAGTCAATAGATCCAAATGTGAACTACTGAACCTATCCCCTTCACATGATCTAAAATCTGACATGTTGCAGGATATTCCAGTTATGGTAACTAACACGTGTATTAAATATCTAGGTCTAAAAATTGGTAAAACACCAGATACTCTATATTCTCTTAACTATCCCCCTTTATTTAGAAAAATTATTACGGAACTTAACTCCTGGTCGAACTTGCCCATATCAATGCTGGGTAGATGCTCATTGATTAAAATGATGAGTTTTAGCAAACTACTATACCCTATGCAGATGCTGCCTATTCTCCTGAAACACAAAGGCATCCAGAATCTGCAAAGAATGCTTAGAGAATTTGTATGGAAATCTAAGAGAAGCAGGATAGCTATGAAGACTTTGATCAGGCAAAAAGATAGAGGTGGGTTGGGATTTCCTGACGTTCGGAAATACAATCTAGCTAGCCTACTGAGACATAGCTTAGACTGGGTACATAACACATCACACTACTCGGTCCTACAGGTCGAAAGAGAAATGGCAAGACCCTGGTGCCTAACTGCGCTTTTACATACCAAGTATTCACAACTACCTTGCAACATAAAGCACAGCATCTTATTTAGGGACACAATAGCTGCGTGGAAGGCGGTGAGAAAGATGTTTGATCTTCCCTTTCTAGTATCTAAACGTATGCCTCTCTGGGATCACCTGGAATTTAAAGCTCTTAGCATAAATGCTCAGTTTGTCCAATGGAGGGAAAAGGGGATATCTACTGTGGAACATGTTTGGAACCGGGAAAGTGGTACATACTATACTTTTCAGGAACTGAGGCTGAAATATCAATTGCCGACGTCTCAATTCTTGGCATATCGACAGTTGATATAATTTTTGTCATCAAGAGTCAGGGAATTATCCCGTGAGTTTTCATCCAATGCATTTGATTCCCTCCTGCTCTCTAAAATGCCAAAAAAAGACCTATCAACCATATAAGGGACTTTGACTCTAAATTGGGAGACAACTCGCTCTTTAAGTCCTGGCTCAAGTTCTTCCCTAATTTGATGTTACCAGATCAACTTCTAGATGGGTGGAACCTTATAAGAAAGGTGGTGGGTAGTGAGGTATGGAGAGAGACATACTTTAAAATTATGCACAGAGCAATATATGGCTTCCATTTGCCGAAATCAGCTAATCGGATTTCAGCAGATAAATTGACGCACTGTCCAAAATGTAATATATCAGACACTGACGTCACTCATGGGCTGTGGGAGTGCCCTGCGGTGCAGACTTTTTGGAAGGCTCTCCTTGATATGTTGAGCTCAAAATGTGACCTGAAAATTAATATGGATCCAGAAATCTTATTTCATATGGTGAGGGCTGAGGTGCTTCCAAAAATCCCACCAGCTTTCCATGTTCTAATTTTGGCCGCTAAGAGGTGTCTATTGAGCCATTGGTTGGTTCCAAAAGTACAGAGTATAGCAGAGGTGATACAACAGACTAACAATTGTCTGACACTTGAGAGAATAGAAGTAGAACAAACAAAAACGAGACTTACGGAACCCTTTTTTTAAAAATGGAGACAGTATATGGAAGCTTTATTGTCAGAACAAGAAATAGCCACACATATTGCTCCGTTCATATATACAGAGTGGTACTTAAAGTTGGGAACGCCAAATAAGTGGTACCAACTTCATACAAAACATCCATCGCAGCTCTTAGGGTCGGGTAGATAGGTATGACTGTTCTATCTGGAATACAATTTATCATTTATATGATATATGGGTACATAATTAAGTGAGCTTTAGCATTAAGTGAGTATCTGAGATGAGGGGTGGGTGGGAGGGGGGAGGGGGGAGACAGTTGCGGGTGTTATTAAATAAAAATAAAAAAGAGAGAGAAAAGTGAAGAACAGGCTTGGTGGAAAAGGAAAACCTTTATCGTGTATGTTTGTATCAACAGAATGATGGAGTCTGTTATGTACTACCTATGCTTGTTATCATAATGTGTATTGAAATGTATGTCTTTTCTACCTGACTGGTGTTTTTACCTGTGCTTTTCAATAAAGAGAAGTTTAAAAAACTAAAAAAAATAAAAATTTTAAAAAATCCCTTTTTTGTGGCAGATGCCTTCTTTTATTTTTCTGATCTGTAAAATGGTACAAAATGAATTGCAAAGGTTTCCGATTCTCTAAAGTCAGAAATTTTTAGAAAATTCTTAACAAATTTTGTTTGTTTGGAATCTATTTGCTGGTCTCTAATGTTAACCCCTTAGTGACAGGCAATATGCCTTCTTACGGCAGTCCCCTGTGGGCCTTAACCCTACTAAGGCTACTTTCACACTAGTGTTTCTATTTTCCGGTATTGAGATCCGTAATAGGGTTTTAATACCAGGAAAAAATGCTTCCGTTTTGCCCCTATTCTTTGTCAATGGGGACAAAATGTAACTGAACAGAACGTAAGCTCTAAAATGCATTCCCTTCCAATTGGTTGCGTTCTGATACCGGCGCAAACTGCGGTTTTCTTTCCGTCATGGGATGCAGAGCAAAACTCTGACACTATCTGACACAATGGAAAATGGATCCGTCCCCCATCGACTTTCAATGGAGTTCATGACTGATGCATCTTGGGTATGTTAAAGATAATACAACCGGATCCGTTCATAACGGATGCAGATGGTTGTATTATCAGTAACGGAAGCATTTTTGCTGAACCGTGCTGGATCCACCAAAAACGCTAGTGTGAAAGTAGCATAATACGCCTTTTATAAGCACTACAGGTGTAGCCCAGTACGGGTTCTGTGCCGGTGGAGTGGATGTCAGACTATCTAATGACAGGGTGATCACTTAAGGTATAACCTGTGTGCATGTGATACTGTGTTAGGTACTGATGGTGCATCTTTGGATCCTGGAATGCTGGCATTGGTGGGCCACAGTTTTCAATGCCCTGTCATGGTAGCTGTAACTGTAGCAAGAACCTCAATGTTATATAACCTATTGGCGGGTTGCCTAATAATATCTGATTGCTACCCAGAATAAGGTGATTTTTTTTTCTACACAACATTAGAATCAGGTCCTAAAAAATGCGCTGAAGGCACATTGTAGAGAACATTTACAGAGCATCAATAACACTAATAAGAAAAGTTTGTTTTATGGGCAGGAGATTGCATTTCGAGAGACTACACACTTCTTTCAAGTCACTGAGCCTGTTATATTAAATTTAAAAAACCGAGAACATAGTAGGAATGTCTGGTGTGTAATAACGTGAAGCACACATCCTGACAGCAGAGAGTCGCACGCCAAGGTAGTAATAATCTCGTCCCAACAGCAAAGGAGAAAAAAGAGGATTTTCCTGTCTTATTTCAAAGTCTGCAAAATCCCACAAGGGTCAAATATTAGAATAAAAAAAAAATCAACAATAAATAAAAAATAACTAAATAAAAATTCTCACTTTCAGCAAGCAGCTTCTTCTCCTGATTTGCTGCTCTAGAATGGTTGTTGAACCTGTGTACCTGTAGCAGTGGGAGACCAGAAATGGGACTTTGAATGACACCTCTGGTTGTTAAAGTCGTATTTCCATTTTATGACTTTGCATGAGCAGATTGTAAAATAACAAACACTAAATCTCAATCCAGACATTACATACTTATACTAGTTTAGTGCTCTCAATAAGAGAAACCAAATAAGAGTATTGCAGGTTTGATACTTTTTAATGGCTAACAAAAATAGAAGTAATGATTTTACATAGCTAGCTTTAGAGACAACACCAGTCCCTTCATCAGGCGTACTACAAGAATATAGGAAGAAACAGCAATATATATATATATATACAATAAGAACAGAGGCCTGGGGGAATGAATGGACATTTGTAAAATAACAGAACAACATATCAAAAATCTTGAGAATGAGTCCTTAATTATCGCACAGATAAGCGGTGTGAAAGTTTTATGGTCTCTAAATTGATGTTATCTCAGAGACCTGGTGCCCCGACTATAGAAGACTCTTTAGATCTTGTAGTGTGTCATAAATCCCGTATTCAACCCAGTATTCAAAGTCCAGAACACCTTCCCATAAATCTAAAATATACCTTTTAATTATCTCTTAAAACATAAGCTCAGATCAAGCTCAAATCCCATGGATCAAGACAACATGTATACAATTGGAATGCTTCATATCTCAGATCAAAAAATTCTCCAAATTTACTCACGGTTTGCTGAAATAGCCCAATGTCCCCTCTTTAAGGATTATAGGGCTACAGTCACGTGTTGAGGAGGAACTTGATAATATCACTGATAGAAATTCCAGGGGAATGCAATATGTAAATAGATGAGAAGACCTTATTTCTCCCTGTGCGTCCCTTACTAGACCTCAACCCAAGGATACCCCTTGATGGTAGGGGTTCCCTGTCCTCGTACCTAGTCTGAATACCCCTATTAACCCCTATCCTATACAGAGAAGATAATTGTGAGTAAAAAAATGCTGAGTACATGTGAACATTCCACTAAAGGACAAACAAAGTAACATGAACAAACAATTTCCCTACGCTGCGTTTTCCCAGTCGGCAAAGATCACGACCGGTTCGTCAGGGGAAAGAAAATACTTAACTTACAGTCTTACAATGGAGACTATCACTCAGTGCCCCTCAATCAGGACCCTCTGGGAGACTGGAGCCAGGATGCAGGCTTTTGGGATGTTGGGTGAGACAGGTTTCCCAAGTAGCTCGGGACCTAACGCTAAACCTACCTGGGCCGTATGGGCAATACCAGGAGCCAGTGGGCAAGAGCGCAAGGTCCGACTCACAGCAATCTCCCAGTAACCTCCAGCGTGTGACCATGCATACAATGGGAAAAGGATGAGAGCTCTGAGCCCCACCCAAGACTGGCTGATATAGCACGGGCCTCACATGTACACCAGAATACTGCCTGTGGATGGAAATGAAGGCACATTCAGACTAGGAGTTTCTACACCTCCAAAAAATTCTATATACAAACTACAGATTGGCGTGGTATTAAAAATCAGGAAGTGCTCAACCCCATATGCAGTGGTGCATCTATACAGAGGGGGGGTGGGGGGCAGATCTTGCACTTGTGGTCCGCTGCTAATGGCAATCCCCAGCAAAAATGCATACAATGGAGGATGCCTGCAGTGGACCACAAGTACCACAATGGACATCTTACACAGGATAGCAAATGTGTGGATGTGATAAACAGTAAAAATAATATAACAAAAACAAAGACAGGTGCACTCTGCGGTCTTACTAATCCTCATACTGGTGTAAAATTTAGAGATTAGCCAACATATCCTGATTGGAGGACATGTCTGAGCCCGAGCACCGTGCCAAGGTTTCTCAAGTAGCTCAGGACCTAATGCTAAACCTACCGCCGTGTGGGCAATACCAGGAGCCAGTGGGCAAATTACAGGAGCGCAAGGCCCGACTCACAGCAATCTAACAGTAACCTCCAGCATGTGACCATGCATACAGTGGGAGGAGGGAGAGAGCTCTGAGCCCCACCCAAGACTGGATGATATAGCCCAGGCCTCACATGTGCACCAGAATGCTGCCAGTGGATAAGTGTGGATTAGACATATAGACTGGGAAACACTGCTATACCGGAGACAAGTGTGGATCAGACATATAGCCGGGGAAACAACGCTATACCGGAGACAAGTGTGTATCTGACATATAGCCGGCTAAACACTGCTATACCGGAGACAAGTGTGTATCTGACAAATAGCCGGCTAAACACTGCTATACCGGAGACAAGTGTGTCTCTGACTTATATCCAGGGAAACACTGTTATACCGGAGGCAAGTGCGGATCTGACATATAGCTGGAGAAATACCGCTATACCGGAGACAAGAGTGTATCTGACATATAGCTGGGGAAACACCGCTATAAGGCTTATTGCACACGACAGTATATTTTCACGGTCCGCAAAACGGGGTCCCGTTTTTCCGTGATCCGTGACCGTTTTTTCGTCCGTGGGTCTTCCTTGATTTTTGGAGGATCCACGGACATGAAAAAAAAGTAGTTTTGGTGTCCGCCTGGCCGTGCGGAGCCAAACGGATCCGTCCTGAATTACAATGCAAGTCAATGGGGACGGATCCGTTTGACGTTGACACAATATGGTGCAATTTCAAACGGATCCGTCCCCATTGACTTTCAATGTAAAGTCAGGAGTTAATATACCATCGGATCTGAGTTTTCTCCAATCCGATGGTATATTTTAACTTGAAGCGTCCCCATCACCATGGGAACGCCTCTATGTTAGAATATACTGTCGGATTTGAGTTACATCGTGAAACTCAAATCCGACAGTATATTTTAACACAGAGGCGTTCCCATGGTGATGGGGACGCTTCAGGTTAGAATATACTAAAAGAACTGTGTACATGACTGCCCCCTGCTGCCTGGCAGGTGCTGCCAGGCAGCAGGGGTCAGCCCCCCCCCTGTAGTTAACACATTGGTGGCCAGCCCCCCCCTCCCCTGTAGTTAACTCATTGGTGGCCAGTGGGCCCCCCCCTCCCCTGTAGTTAACTCATTGGTGGCCAGTGCGGCCGGCCCCCCCCTCCCCTGTAGTTAACTCATTGGTGGCCAGTGCGGCCGCCCCCCCCCCTCCCCTGTAGTTAACTCATTGGTGGCCAGTGCGGCCGGCCCCCCTCCCTCCCCTGTAGTTAACTCGTTGGTGGCCAGTGGGCCCCCCCTCCCTCCCCTGTAGTTAACTCGTTGGTGGCCAGTGGGCCTTCTCCCCTCCCTCCCCCTCCTAATTAAAATCTCCCCCCTATCATTGGTGGCAGCGGAGTGTACCGATCGGAGTCCCAGTTTAAACGCTGGGGCTCCGATCGGTAACCATGGCAACCAGGACGCTACTGCAGTCCCGGTTGCCATGGTTACTTAGCAATTTGTAGAACCATTATACTTACCTGCGAGCTGCGATCTCTGCGTCAGGTCATGTCACTTACCAGTAGGAGGAGCTCCCGGCCGGACGCAGAGATCTCAGCTCGCAGGTAAGTATAATGGTTCTACAAATTGCTAAGTAACCATGGCAACCGGGACTGCAGTAGCGTCCTGGTTGCCATGGTTACCGATCGGAGCCCCAGCGATTAAACTGGGACTCCGATCGGTACACTCCGCTGCCACCAATGATAGGGCAGCAGGGGGCAGTCATGTACACAGTTCTGTTAGTATATTCTAACCTGAAGCGTCCCCATCACCATGGGAACGCCTCTGTGTTAGAATATACTGTCGGATTTGAGTTTTCACGAAGTGAAAACTCATCTCTGAAAAAGCTTTTATGCAGACGGATCTTCGGATCCGTCTGTATAAAAACTAACCTACGGCCACGGATCACGGACACGGATGCCAATCTTGTGTGCATCCGTGTTCTTTCACGGACCCATTGACTTGAATGGGTCCGTGAACCGTTGGCCGTGAAAAAAATAGGACAGGTCATATTTTTTTCACTGACTCAAACCACGGATCACGGTCAAGGATGACAAACGGTGCCTTTTCCGAGTATTCCACGGACTCATTGAAAGTCAATGGGTCCGCGAAAAAAAACAAAAAACGGAACAACGGCCGCGGATGCACACAACGGTCGTGTGAAAGAGGCCTAACTGAGACAAGTGTGGATCTGACTTTTGTGATATCAATAAAAAGTGATATACAATATGATAGCATAGTCTAATGTGCATTAGATCACTTTGATTACTGTGATTCATTGATGAATAGCAAAGATGAGTGTGTATCCAACCATTTGTAGCATAAAATGGTGTGCAAAGAGAAGTGTGTAGCTGTATGTTCTAACAGACAATACCTTGCTAGAGACACAAAATCTCCAGCCATAGACACACATATATTATATAGACACACTGCTAAATATGTATTTGCCCAAAACTAAGGTATATAAAATATATGTACATACACATATACAGTCTGTATAATATACGTGGATATATAATTTACTTTATAACTATAGCAGTATGCATTGTTGGGGATCAAAAACCTTACTAGTGAAAATAGGAAATATCAGCTAATATAATCATGATTACCATGTCTGTGATTGGAATAGTGCTCTATGTATCACTGTCATATAGTTGTGTAGGAGGTGCACAGCTAGAGTACTGGCAAGAATGAAGTGTACTGTCTAGTACATGGAAACAAACTGAGCATGCTCCCTGGAGTACTGGGCTCTGAATGATGATATAATGGGTGTAGCTATTAGGCTGAGCTGGAGTAGTAGGCGGGGAGGAAAAAGAGAAAGAGGAGTAGAGATCGCCTTGCAGTTCGCCTGGCGGTCATTTTGTGGCGAACTTTGTGCATTCGCGATTCACAGAACATGCGAACATATGGTGATGTCTGCCGGCGCCATATTCTTTTGCATTGCGCTGAACATTGACCCATGACACACACATCAGGTGGGACAGGACAGCCAATTGAGACGTTTCAGCACATGGACACACCCCCACCCTATAACAGAACCTGATCTGGCAGCCATTTTACATCTGAGTTTTGCCAGTGTAGGGAAAGGTTGCTTTGTGGAGCAGGGACAGACTGTTAGGGACACCAAACGCTAGCTAATAGGGCCACAAAAGTCCTTTTAAGGACTGGTATAGGTGTGCTATCGATAGGTGTGATATACTGAGGGGTGAGATATAGTGATGAGCGGCAGGGGTCATATTCGAATTCGCGATATTTCGCAAATATTCCGTAGAACATTTGTCGAATATTCGCAAATTCGAATATTCATTAGGAGTAGTGATGATTGCGAATTTTCATAATGCAAAATTTTGTAATGAGAATTTTCATAATGCAAATTTTCGTAATGAGAATCAATGAGATTGTGAAAACTCAGATCCGATGGTATATTCTAACCCCCAGTCGTTCCAATGGTGACGAGGACGCTTGTCGGGGAGGAGTATGCCAAAGTAGAACAACTGTACAGATTTTTTTTAAAAATTAATATTCTAGAAAACGAATATATTCGTTTTTTAGAATATTTGTAATATTCAAAAACAAGAATATATAGCAATATAGCGAATATTCATAAAAAAACTAATATAGAGCAGTTTTGCTAATATAGTGCTATAATCTTCTTTGCCTAATAATTGTAATTTTTTTCTCATCTGAAGTTCAGATTGGAAAAAAATGACAACTATTAAAAAATAAGATCATAGCACTATATTAGCTAAATTGTTCTACATTCGTTTTTTTCGAATATTCGCTATATTGCTATATATTCTTGTTTTAGAATATTACAAATATTCGAAAAAACAAATATATAGCACCATATTGAATATATTAGTTTTTTCAAATATTCTTAACCTCCTCAGGACCGCCGTACGCAGGATTGCGTCTTTGCGGCGGCCCTGCTCTTCTGGGTGGACGCGCCGGCGCGTCCTCTCGCGAGACGCGAGATTTCCTGTGAACGCGCGCACACAGGCGCGCGCGCTCACAGGAACGGAAGGTAAGAGAGTTGATCTCCAGCCTGCCAGCGGAGATCGTTCGCTGGCAGGCTGGAGATGTGTTTTTTTTAACCCCTAACAGGTATATTAGACGCTGTTTTGATAACAGCGTCTAATATACCTGCTACCTGGTCCTCTGGTGGTCCCCTTTGTTTGGATCGACCACCAGAGGACACAGGTAGCTCAGTAAAGTCCCACCAAGCACCACTACACTACACTACACCCCCCCGTCACTTATTAACCCCTTATTAGCCCCTGATCACCCCATATAGACTCCCTGATCACCCCCCTGTCATTGATTACACCCCTGTCATTGATCAACCCCCTGTAAAGCTCCATTCAGATGTCCGCATGATTTTTACGGATCCACTGATGGATGGATCGGATCCGCAAAACGCATACGGGCGTCTGAATGAAGCCTTACAGGGGCGTGATCAATGACTGTGGTGATCACCCCATATAGACTCCTTGATCACCCCCCTGTCATTGATTACCCCCCTGTCATTGATCAACCCCCTGTAAAGCTCCATTCAGATGTCCGCATGATTTTTACGGATCCACTGATAGATGGATCGGATCCGCAAAACGCATCCGGACGTCTGAATGAAGCCTTACAGGGGCATGATCAATGACTGTGGTGATCACCCCATATAGACTCCCTGATCACCCCCCTGTAAAGCTCCATTCAGATGTCCGCATGATTTTTACGGATGCACTGATAGATGGATCGGATCCGCAAAATGCATCCGGACGTCTGAATGAAGCCTTACAGGGGCATGATCAATGACTGTGGTGATCACCCCATATAGACTCCCTGATCACCCCCCTGTAAAGCTCCATTCAGATGTCCGCATGATTTTTACGGATGCACTGATAGATGGATCGGATCCGCAAAACGCATCCGGACGTCTGAATGAAGCCTTACAGGGGCATGATCAATGACTGTGGTTATCACCCCATATAGACTCCCTGATCACCCCCCTGTCATTGATTACCCCCCTGTAAAGCTCCATTCAGATGTCCGCATGATTTTTACGGATCCACTGATAGATGGATCGGATCAGCAAAACGCATCCGGACGTCTGAATGAAGCCTTACAGGGGCGTGATCAATGACTGTGGTGATCACTCCATATAGACTCCCTGATCACCCCCCTGTCATTGATTACCCCCCTGTCATTGATTACCCCCCTGTAAAGCTCCATTCAGATGTCCGCATGATTTTTACGGATGCACTGATAGATGGATCGGATCTGCAAAACGCATCCGGACGTCTGAATGAAGCCTTACAGGGGCATGATCAATGACTGTGGTTATCACCCCATATAGACTCCCTGATCACCCCCCTGTCATTGATTACCCCCCTGTAAAGCTCCATTCAGATGTCCGCATGATTTTTACGGATCCACTGATAGATGGATCGGATCCGCAAAACACATACAGGCGTCTCCCTGGAGCCTTCCAGGGGGGGTGATCACCCCATATAGACTCCCTGATCATCCCCATGTCATTGATCACCCCCCCCTGTCATGCTGCATTCAGATGTCCATTTGATTTTTACGGATCCACGGATACATGGATCGGATCCGCAAAACACATACGGACATCTGAATGGAGCCTTACAGGGGGGTGATCAATGACAGGGGGGTGATCACCCCATAAAGACTCTCTGATCACCCCCCTGTCATTGATCACCCCCCTGTCATTGATCACCCCCCCTGTCATTGATCACCCCATATAGACTCTCTGATCACCCCCCTGTCATTGATCACCCCCCCTGTCATTGATCACCCCCCCTGTCATTGATCACCCCCCTGTCATTGATCACCCTCTGTAAGGCTCCATTCAGACATTTTTTTGGCCCAAGTTAGCGGAATTTATTTTTTTTTTCTTACAAAGTCTTATATTCCACTAACTTGTGTCAAAAAATAAAATCTCACATGAACTCACCATACCCCTCACGGAATCCAAATGCGTAAAATTTTTTAGACATTTATATTCCAGACTTCTTCTAACGCTTTAGGGCCCCTAGAATGCCAGGGCAGTATAAATACCCCACATGTGACCCCATTTCGGAAAGAAGAAACCCCCAGGTATTCCGTGAGGGGCATATTGAGTCCATGAAAGATTGAAATTTTTGTCCCAAGTTAGCGGAAAGGGAGACTTTGTGAGAAAAAAAAAAAATATCAATTTCTGCTAACTTGTGCCAAAAAAAAAAAAATTTCTATGAACTCGTCATGCCCCTCATTGAATACCTTGGGGTGTCTTCTTTCCAAAATGGGGTCACATGTGGGGTATTTATACTGCCCTGGCATTCTAGGGGTCCTAAAGCGTGAGAAGAAGTCTGGGATCCAAATGTCTAAAAATGCCCTCATAAAATGAATGTGGGCCCCTTTGCGCATCTAGGCTGCAAAAAAGTGTCACACATGTGGTATCGCCGTACTCAGGAGAAGTTGGGGAATGTGTTTTGGGGTGTCATTTTACATATACCCATGCTGGGTGAGATAAATATCTTGGTCAAATGCCAACTTTGTATAAAAAAATGGGAAAAGTTGTCTTTTGCCGAGATATTTCTCTCACCCAGCATGGGTATATGTAAAAAGACACCCCAAAACACATTCCCCAACGTCTCCTGAGTACGGCGATACCACATGTGTGACACTTTTTTGCAGCCTAGGTGGGCAAAGGGGCCCACATTCCAAAGAGCACCTTTAGGATTTCACAGGTCATTTACCTACTTACCACACATTAGGGCCCCTGGAAAATGCCAGGGCAGTATAACTACCCCACAAGTGACCCCATTTTGGAAAGAAGACACCCCAAGGTATTCCGTGAGGGGCATGGCGAGTTCCTAGAATTTTTTATTTTTTGTCACAAGTTAGTGGAAAATGATGATTTTTTTTTTTTTTTTTCATACAAAGTCTCATATTCCACTAACTTGTGACAAAAAATAAAAACTTCCATGAACTCACTATTCCCATCAGCGAATACCTTGGGGTCTCTTATTTCCAAAATGGGGTCACTTGTGGGGTAGTTATACTGCGGCTGCTGACAATAGTGTCAGCTGCTGACAATAGTGTTGCCATCTGCAGCCTGTGTTGTCAACACATAAGCCCAACACTCACCTAGAGATGACCGCCTTAAGAAGGCACCTGGCCTCCCATCACTGAGCCCAGCAACCCTTATTGAGGGTAATGGCATTTAAACACACACAGTGTTATCTGAAAAAAAAACTGTGGCTTGTTCTGAACCTGAGGTTCAAAACTTATGCCTTAAAGGGGGCATAATGTCTGAACTAATCACTGAACTCATATGTCTAAATAGGGTATGTAGTAACATAAATATCACTGAGAAATCTACCCTTAAAATATAACTTTTAATATATATTTTAAAATATTCCCACATGAAGAAACAAATAATAATAATAAATTAAAGATCAGATAATACAATTGGATATCAATAACATTAGGAGGGATACAGTATAATCCCCTAATGTGGTCACTCACGGTTTAGACCTAACTGTTGGAAGCGATCACTCCATCACATCACTTTCTGGATATTCTCATGTTCTGGATATTATCAGATGCTGCAGCAGTAAACCATCTCGTGTGTTGATAGCATAATCCATATAAATAGAAATAATGCTGATAGGCAGGTGGGACACTTTCCCTCAAAGTCTGAAAAATCCCTGCCTAAAAGCTGAGTAATCCCCCCGAAAAGGGCGGCCCCACTTATCAGATGAGCCACCCAAAATTCTCAGTTTTTTGGGAGCAGCAGTACAATGTGGATGTGTAAGGGGTGAGCTATGTAGGGGTAATAGTGGCGGCAATAGTAGCGCTGGCAGTTGGAGCACACCATGAAACATAACAGACATAGCAGTAGATGTGTGGCTGTGTAGGGGCAATAGCTGTGGCAAGTGCAATGTGGCGCCCCCCCCCCCCCCCAGGGCTGATCGTGTCCAAGGTTTTTAGGAATGCTGAGTGGTAATGCGGGCCTATTAGTTTTGTGTGTGTCACGGTGCTCTTACCTGGATACCATGAATTCCCGAGGTTAGGCTCCAAGACAATAAAGGTGAGAGTGATAGGTGGTGGAGTAAGAGTCCAGTCTTGGTAAAAGTTCAACAGCTTTACTTGAATAAACTTGCATCCAGACAATAAGTGATCTTTCTCTTGGCTGCAGCAAGTTTTGGGGTAAGCTGGCAGGCAAACTTGGATATTCTGCTTTCTCTCTCTGCTTTGCTAAACTCAGGCTTTAGTCTGGTAGCTGGATTTCATGACTGTTCTGGTACCTTTTGAGCAGGGTGCCTTGGGCTGTTGACCCCCTTGTGATACTCTATCTTTATCTGTAAGGAGTCGGGGCTATATGAGCTGCTTCCATTTTGGAACTCCTGCTACAGAAAGGGTGGCCATTCCCTTCTCTGCGCCATCTTGACTCATCTGCATCCAACTCTAGACTCAACTTAACTAGAACTGACTATAGCTTTCTGCAACCCCTCCCTTGGTAGGAAGAACTAACCCACTTCTGCCCAACAGGGGGATAATGGAATGGTAAGTTCCATTCTAACTAAAGATCTCTCTCACTCTCGCATTGCCATATACACTGCCAAATGCTTGTGAACCAGGCACGGTACATGAACATAACAGTTTAACAGCAATACTATTAATGCACAGTCTAGGAGGAATTGCTCCCCTGGTTATAAACACGCCACAATGTTTGAGGTTTTTGAGCATTTCCTCCCATGGCCACTTTATTTGTTATTTTTCTTGATATGTTTACAATGTGCCATTGCGTACTGCTGGTAGCATTCTGTTGCACCTGGTAGCCTGTGCCACATGGCCTGTTATAGGTCGGGCTTGCAGCATTATAATTAGGGATGAGCGAACCCGAACTGTATAGTTCGGGTTCGTACCGAATTTTGGGGTGTCCGTGACACGGACCCGAACCCGAACATTTTCGTAAAAGTCCGGGTTCGGGTTCGGTGTTCGGCGCTTTCTTGGCGCTTTTTGAAAGGCTGCAAAGCAGCCAATCAACAAGCGTCATACTACTTGCCCCAAGAGGCCATCACAGCCTTGCCTACTATTGGCATGGCTGTGATTGGCCAGTGCACCATGTGACCCAGCCTCTATTTAAGCTGGAGTCAAGTAGCACCGCACGTCACTCTGCTATGATCAGTATAGGGAGAGGTTGCAGCTGCGACGTTAGGGCGAGATTAGGCAGATTGACTCCTCCAAAAGACTTAATTCTGTGATCGATCTGCAGCTGTGGATCATTGAAGTGATAATATCGACTTGCTCACTTTTTTGAGGCTGCCCAGAGCGTTTTTAGATCACTTTTTTTCTGGGGTGATCGGCGGCCATTTTGTGACTTGTGGTGCGCCAGCACGAGCTATCACCAAGTGTATTTAACCATCGATAGTGTGGTTATTTTGTGCTATATCCTACATCAGCTGCAGGCTGAGCCTGTGTCACCGAAGTGCATTTAACCATCAACAGTGTGGTTATTTTTTGGCCATATACTACATCAGCTGCAAGCTGAGCCTGTTTCACCCAAGTGCATTTAACCATCAACAGTCTGATTATTTTTTGGCCATATACTACATAAGCTGCAGGCTGAGCCTGTGTCACCGAAGTGCATTTTACCATCAACAGTCTGGTTATTTTTTGGCCATATATTACATCAGGGGCAAGTTGAGCCTGTCACCAAGCGCCTAAAAAATAGACCTGACATTTCTATTCAACCAAATCTGCACAGTTTTAGCTGGTCAAGTTATTTGTAGTGACCGTCAAAGCAGACTTTTTGTTCTGGGTTGAAAAAGCATTCCCAAATTTGCCATTCTGAAAATAACTAGTTTGTGGTATTTCAGGCCTACTTGAAATCTATCCCAAAAAGAAAATCTTCCATTGAAGTTATTGATAGTATCATTCAGAAAAACCTAAGACACACGCTAGCGTGCTGATAGAAGTGTCATTCTGTGATTAAACCTATAACTGTCACACAGCGCAAAAAAAAACAGGTCTCACATTTTTATTTAACCAAATCTGCACAGTTTTAGCTGGTCAAGTTATTTGTAGTGACCGTCAAAGCAGACTTTTTGTTCTGGGTTGAAAAAGCATTCCCAAATTTGCCATTCTGAAAATAACTAGTTTGTGGTATTTCAGGCCTACTTGAAATCTATCCCAAAAAGAAAATCTTACATTGAAGTTATTGATAGTATCATTCAGAAAAACCTAAGACACACGCTAGCGTGCTGATAGAAGTGTCATTCTGTGATTAAACCTATAACTGTCACACAGCGCAAAAAAAAACAGGTCTCACATTTTTATTTAACCAAATCTGCACAGTTTTAGCTGGTCAAGTTATTTGTAGTGACCGTCAAAGCAGACTTTTTGTTCTGGGTTGAAAAAGCATTCCCAAATTTGCCATTCTGAAAATAACTAGTTTGTGGTATTTCAGGCCTACTTGAAATCTATCCCAAAAAGAAAATCTTCCATTGAAGTTATTGATAGTATCATTCAGAAAAACCTAAGACACACGCTAGCGTGCTGATAGAAGTGTCATTCTGTGATTAAACCTATAACTGTCACACAGCGCAAAAAAAAACAGGTCTCACATCTTTATTTAACCAAATCTGCACAGTTTTAGCTGGTCAAGTTATTTGTAGTGACCGTCAAAGCAGACTTTTTGTTCTGGGTTGAAAAAGCATTCCCAAATTTGCCATTCTCAAAATTGTGGTGAACGGGAACAATGAGGAAAACATCTAATAAGGGACGCGGACGCGGACGTGGACATGGTCGTGGTGGTAATAGTGGACCCTCTGGTGCTGGGAGAGGACGTGGCCGTTCTGCCACAGCCACACGTCCTAGTGAACCAACTACCTCAGGTCCCAGTAGCCAGCAGAATTTACAGCGATATTTGGTGGGGCCCAATGCCGTTCTAATGATGGTAAGGCCTGAGCAGGTACAGGCATTAGTCAATTGGGTGGCCGACAGTGGATCCAGCACGTTCACATTATCTCCCACCCAGTCTTCTGCAGAAAGCGCACAGATGGCACATGAAAACCAAGCCCATCGGTCTGTCACATCACCCCCATGTATATCAGGGAAACTGTATGAGCCTCAAGTTATGCAGCAGTCTCTTATGCTGTTTGAAGACTCTGCTGCCAGAGTTTCCCAAGGGCATCCACCTAGCCCTTCCCCAGGGGTGGAAGAGATAGAATGCACTAACGCACAACCACTTATTTTTCCTGATGATGAGGACATGGGAATGCCACCTCAGCACGTCTCTGATGATGATGAAACACAGGTGCCAACTGCTGCGTCTTTCTGCAGTGTGCAGACTGATCAGGAGGTCAGGGGTCAAGACTGGGTGGAGGACGATGCAGGGGACGATGAGGTCCTAGACCCCACATGGAATGAAGGTCGTGCCACTGACTTTCAGAGTTCGGAGGAAGAGGCAGTGGTGAGACCGAGCCAACAGCGTAGCAAAAGAGGGAGCAGGGTGCAAAATCAGAACACCCGCCACCAAGAGACTCCGCCTGCTACTGACCGCCGCCATCTGGGACCGAGCACCCCAAAGGCAGCTTCAAGGAGTTCCCTGGCATGGCACTTCTTCAAACAATGTGCTGACGACAAGACCCGAATGGTTTGCACGCTGTGCCATCAGAGCCTGAAGCGAGGCATTAACGTTCTGAACCTTAGCACAACCTGCATGACCAGGCACCTGCATGCAAAGCATGAACTGCAGTGGAGCAAACACCTTAAAAACAAGGAAGTCACTCAGGCTCCCCCTGTTACCTCTTCTGCTGCTGCCGCCTCGGCCTCTTCTGCTGCTGCCGCCGCCTCGGCCTCTTCTGCTGCTGCTGCCGCCGCCTCGGCCTCTTCCTCTGCCTCTGGAGGAACGTTGGCACCTGCCGCCCAGCAAACATGGGATGTACCACCAACACCACCACCTGCGTCACCAAGCATCTCAACCATGTCACACGGCAGCGTTCAGCTCTCCATCTCACAAACATTTGACAGAAAGCGTAAATTCCCACCTAGCCACCCTCGATCCCTGGCCCTGAATGCCAGCATTTCTAAACTACTGGCCTATGAAATGCTGTCATTTAGGCTGGTGGACACACACAGCTTCAAACAGCTCATGTCACTTGCTGTCACACAGTATGTTGTTCCCAGCCGCCACTACTTCTCTAAGAGAGCCGTGCCTTCCCTGCACAAACAAGTGTCCGATAAAATCAAGTGTGCACTGCGCAACGCCATCTGTGGCAAGGTCCACCTAACCACAGATACGTAGACCAGTAAGCACGGCCAGGGACGCTATATCTCCCTAACTGCACACTGGGTAAATGTAGTGGCGGCTGGGCCCCAGGCGGAGAGCTATTTGGCGCACGTCCTTCCGCCGCCAAGGATCGCAGGGCAACATTCTTTGCCTCCTGTCTCCTCCTCCTCCTACTCAGCTTCCTCCTCCTCTTCTTCCACCTGCTCATCCAGTCAGCCACACACCTTCACCACCAACTTCAGCACAGCACGGGGTAAACGTCAGCAGGCCATTCTGAAACTCATATGTTTGGGGGACAGGCCCCACACCGCGCAGGAGTTGTGGCGGGGTATAGAACAACAGACCGACGAGTGGTTGCTGCCGGTCAGCCTCAAGCCCGGCCTGGTGGTCTGCGATAATGGGCGAAATCTCGTTGCAGCTCTGGGACTAGCCGGTTTGACGCACATCCCTTGCCTGGCGCATGTGCTGAATTTGGTGGTGCAGAAGTTCATTCGCAACTACCCCGACATGTCAGAGCTGCTGCATAAAGTGCGGGCCGTCTGTTCGCGCTTCCGGCGTTCACACCCTGCCGCTGCTCGCCTGTCTGCGCTACAGCGTAACTTCAGCCTTCCCGCTCACCGCCTCATATGCGACGTGCCCACCAGGTGGAACTCCACCTTGCATATGCTGGACAGACTGTGCGAGCAGCAGCAGGCCATAGTGGAGTTTCAGCTGCAGCACGCACGGGTCAGTCGCACTGCGGATCAGACACACTTCACCACCAATGACTGGGCCTCCATGCGAGACCTGTGTGCCCTGCTGCGCTGTTTAGAGTACTCCACCAACATGGCCAGTGGCGATGACGCCGTTATCAGCGTTACAATACCACTTCTATGTCTCCTTGAGAAAACACTTAGGGCGATGATGGAAGAGGAGGTGGCCCAGGAGGAAGAGGAGGAAGAGGGGTAATTTTTAGCACTTTCAGGCCAGTCTCTTCAAAGTGACTCAGAGGGAGGTTTTTTGCAACACCAGAGGCCAGGTACAAATGTGGCCAGACAGGGCCCACTACTGGAGGACGAGGAGGACGAGGATGAGGAGGAGGTGGAGGAGGATGTGGATGAAGCATGTTCACAGCGGGGTGGCACCCAAAGCAGCTCGGGCCCATCACTGGAGCGTGGCTGGGGGGAAACACAGGACGATGACGATACGCATCCCACAGAGGACAGCTTGTACTTACCTCTGGGCAGCCTGGCACACATGAGCGACTACATGCTGCAGTGCCTGCGCAACGACAGCAGAGTTGCCCACATTTTAACGTGTGCAGACTACTGGGTTGCCACCCTGCTGGATCCCCGGTACAAAGACAATGTGCCCACCTTACTTCCTACACTGGAGCGTGATAGGAAGATGCACGAGTACAAGCGCACGTTGGTAGACGCGCTAATGAGAGCATTCCCAAATGTCACAGGGGAACCAGTGGAAGCCCAAGGCGAAGGCAGAGGAGGAGCAAGAGGTCGCCAACGCAGCTGTGTCACGGCCAGCTCCTCTGAGGGCAGGGTAGGCCTAAATGTGTGACAGTGGCCTGTTCTAGTGGTGGGTGACGTGATGCCTGATGCCTGATTCTCTGCTATGACATGAATACAGATTCTGCGCTGACATAAGGCCAGATTCTCTGTTACGGGACCTCTCTCCTCTGCCTGGGTGCCTGGGCCTAAATGTGTGACAGTGGCCTGTTCCAGTGGTGGGTGACGTGAAGCCTGATTCTCTGCTATGACATTAAGACAGATTCTGTGCTGACATAAGGCCAGATTCTCTGTTACGGGACCTTTCTCCTCTGCCTGGGTGCCTGGGCCTAAATGTGTGACAGTGGCCTGTTCCAGTGGTGGCTGACGTGAAGCCTGATTCTCTGCTATGACATGAAGACAGATTCTGCGCTGACATAAGGCCAGATTCTCTGTTACGGGACCGCTCTCCTCTGTCTGGGTGCCGGGGCCTAAATGTGTGACAGTGGCCTGTTCTAGTGGTGGGTGACGTGAAGCCTGATTCTCTGCTATGACATGAATACAGATTCTGCGCTGACATAAGGCCAGATTCTCTGTTACGGGACCTCTCTCCTCTGCCTGGGTGCCGGGGCCTAAATGACTGACAGTGGCCTGTTCCAGTGGTGGGTGACGTGAAGCCTGATTCTCTGCTATGACATGAATACAGATTCTGCGCTGACATAAGGCCAGATTCTCTGTTACGGGACCTCTCTCCTCTGCCTGGGTGCCTGGGCCTAAATGTGTGACAGTGGCCTGTTCCAGTGGTGGGTGAAGTGAAGCCTGATTCTCTGCTATGACATTAAGACAGATTCTGTGCTGACATAAGGCCAGATTCTCTGTTACGGGACCTCTCTCCTCTGCCTGGGTGCCTGGGCCTAAATGTGTGACAGTGGCCTGTTCCAGTGGTGGGTGACGTGATGCCTGATTCTCTGCTATGACATGAAGACAGATTCTGTGCTGACATAAGGCCAGATTCTCTGTTACGGGACCTCTCTCCTCTGCCTGGGTGCCTGGGCCTAAATGTGTGACAGTGGCCTGTTCCAGTGGTGGGTGACGTGAAGCCTGATTCTCTGCTATGACATTAAGACAGATTCTGTGCTGACATAAGGCCAGATTCTCTGTTACGGGACCTTTCTCCTCTGCCTGGGTGCCTGGGCCTAAATGTGTGACAGTGGCCTGTTCCAGTGGTGGCTGACGTGAAGCCTGATTCTCTGCTATGACATGAAGACAGATTCTGCGCTGACATAAGGCCAGATTCTCTGTTACGGGACCACTCTCCTCTGTCTGGGTGCCGGGGCCTAAATGTGTGACAGTGGCCTGTTCCAGTGGTGGGTGACGTGAAGCCTGATTCTCTGCTATGACATGAATACAGATTCTGCGCTGACATAAGGCCAGATTCTCTGTTACGGGACCTCTCTCCTCTGCCTGGGTGCCTGGGCCTAAATGTGTGACAGTGGCCTGTTCCAGTGGTGGCTGACGTGAAGCCTGATTCTCTGCTATGACATGAAGACAGATTCTGCGCTGACATAAGGCCAGATTCTCTGTTACGGGACCGCTCTCCTCTGTCTGTGTGCCTGGGCCTAAATGTGTGACAGTGGCCTGTTCCAGTGGTGGGTGACGTGAAGCCTGATTCTCTGCTATGACATGAATACAGATTCTGCGCTGACATAAGGCCAGATTCTCTGTTACGGGACCTCTCTCCTCTGCCTGGGTGCCTGGGCCTAAATGTGTGACAGTGGCCTGTTCCAGTGGTGGGTGACGTGAAGCCTGATTCTCTGCTATGACATGAATACAGATTCTGCGCTGACATAATGCCAGATTCTCTGTTACGGGACCTCTCTCCTCTGCCTGGGTGCCGGGGCCTAAATGTGTTACAGTGGCCTGTTCCAGTGGTGGGTGACGTAAAGCCTGATTCTCTGCTATGACATGAAGACTGATTCTGCGCTAACATGAAGCCAGATTCTCTGCTATGGCATGAAGAGACTGATTCTCTGCTGACATGAAGCCAGATTCTTTGCTATGGCATGAAGAGACTGATTCTCTGCTGACGTGAAGCCAGATTCTCTGCTATGGGACCTCTGTCCAATTGATATTGGTTAATTTTTTTTTTTTTAATTTTTATTTTAATTCATTTCCCTATCCACATTTGTTTGCAGGGGATTTACCTACATGTTGCTGCCTTTTGCAGCCCTCTAGCTCTTTCCTGGGCTGTTTTACAGCCTTTTTAGTGCCCAAAAGTTCGGGTCCCCATTGACTTCAATGGGGTTCGGGTTCGGGACGAAGTTCGGATCGGGTTCGGATCCCGAACCCGAACATTTCCGGGAAGTTCGGCCTAAATGTGTGACAGTGGCCTGTTCCAGTGGTGGGTGACGTGAAGCCTGATTCTCTGCTATGACATGAATACAGATTCTGCGCTGACATAATGCCAGATTCTCTGTTACGGGACCTCTCTCCTCTGCCTGGGTGCCGGGGCCTAAATGTGTTACAGTGGCCTGTTCCAGTGGTGGGTGACGTAAAGCCTGATTCTCTGCTATGACATGAAGACTGATTCTGCGCTAACATGAAGCCAGATTCTCTGCTATGGCATGAAGAGACTGATTCTCTGCTGACATGAAGCCAGATTCTTTGCTATGGCATGAAGAGACTGATTTTTTTTTTCCGTTCAGCCTCTGGGCTGAAAGAAAAAAATGAACGGCACAGATTTCTTCATTCGCATCGATCAATGTGGATGAAAAAATCTCTGCCAAAAAAAGAAAAAGGAGGGGAAAGGCGTCTGCCAGGACATAGGAGCTCCGCCCAACATCCAAACCCACTTAGCTCGTATGCCCTGGCAAACCTGATTTCTCCATTCACATCAATCGATGTGGATGAATAAATCATTGCCGGGATTTTTATATATTTTTTTTATATACAAAGTGTTTGCCAAAGCATATGAACACCGCGCCCCTCAGCTCATATGCCTCGGCAAACATATCTTTTACTGCAGAGGAGAAATCTCGTCTTGCAGCGCCGCATACACTGACTTTTGTGTAATCTGACAGCAGCGCAATGCTTCTGTCAGAATGCACATCAGTGCTGCAGCTCGTTCATCGGTTGGTCCACCTAGAAGGTAAAAAAAAAAAAAAAAGAAAAAACCAGGCCGCAATGCAATAAATTTATTAACATTAAGTTTTTATAACATTTGAACGGAACATTAACTTTTATAAACTTTAACTTTTTGAACAGAACATTAACTTTTTTGCTTACCGGGGATTTTTTTGGGTTTTGTTTTTTTTACCTTTATAGGACAAACCTCTCCTTCCCCATGGGACAATGTGCAAAGGGCAAATCGCCCAGAGATGTGACGAAGTACATTATGCACTTTGTCCCAGGTGAAAGGAGAGGTTTGCAGCAGCTGTGAGTGAAAGGGCCCTAATAGCCCTGTGTGCCTGTCCTGTGGAACGCAATCCTTATGCTAAGTGTACCTGTGTGTGGTACTTCCGGAAACACTCCCCTAAGCATAGGGCAGGGTGGTCAGGGCAGTCAGAACAGAAATAGTGTGTAACACGCCTTATTCCACTCCTGCTACAGATACGACATCTTTTTCGGGGTGACGCTTGGGTTGAGGTACCAGCAACGACACTGGGGAAATGTCGCTCGTGTAGACGGCTCACTACACTGGAGGTTGGGGCCACGGAACCTCCTGGATACAGGAGGTTCTCGATGATCTCTTCCTGAAATTTGAGGAAGGATCCTGTTCTCCCATCCTTACGGTAGAGAACAAAACTATTATAGGCAGCCAATTGAATTAAATATACAGACACCTTCTTATATCAGCGCCTGGTGCGCTGGGACACTTAATAAGGAGCCAACATCTGGTCATTGAAGTCCACCCCTGCCATGAGCAAATTATAGTCGTGGACAGAGAGGGGCTTTTCAATGACACGGGTTGCTCGTTCTATTTGGATTGTCATGTCTGCGTGAATGGAGGAGAGCATGTAAACGTCACGCATGTCTCTCCATTTCACCGCGAGCTGTTCTTCGTTACACAAGGCAGCCCTCTCCCCCATTGCAAGACGGGTGGTAACGAGCCGTTGGGGGAAGCCCCGGCGACTAGGTCGCGCAGTGCCACAGCAGCCAATCTGTTCTAGAAACAAATGCCTGAAGAGGGGCAGAAATTGTGTAGAAATTGTCCACATAAAGATGGTACCCCTTGCCAAATAAGGGTGACACCAAGTCCCAGACTATCTTACCACTGCTCCCCAAGTAGTCAGGGCAACCGACCGACTCCAGGGTCTGATCTTTACCCTCATAGATCCAAAATTTGTAGGTATAGCCTGTGGCCCTTTCACAGAGCTTATACAATTTGACCCCATACCGGGCGCGCTTGCTTGGGATGTATTGTTTGAAGCCAAGGAGCCCGGTAAAATGTATAAGGGACTCGTCTATGCAGATGTTTTGCTCAGGGGTATGCAAATCTGCAAATTTGGTGTTGAAGTGGTCTATGAGGGGCCGAATTTTGTGGAGCCAGTCAAAAGCTGGGTGGCCTCTGGGACGAGAGGTGCTGTTGTCGCTAAAGTGCAGAAAACGCAGGATTGTCTCAAATCGTGTCCTGGACATGCCAGCAGAGAACATGGGCATGTGATGAATTGGGTTCGTGGACCAATATGACCGCAATTCATGCTTTTTTGTCAGGCCCATGTTGAGGAGAAGGCCCGGAAAAATGTTAATTTCAGAAACTTGGACGGGTTTCCACCGGAAAGACTGGGCATAAAAGCTTCCCGGGTTGGCAGCTATAAATTGAGTGGCATACCGATTTGTTTCTGCCACGACTAAGTCCAAGAGCTCCGCAGTCAAGAACAGCTCAAAAAATCCCAGTGCCGAACCGATCTGAGCTGTCTCAACCCAAACTCCAGACTGGACGGTGAAAGGGGGAACTATTGGTGCGGCTGAAGTTGGGGGCTGCTAATCAGGGTTTGCCAGCACCTCAGGGACTCTAAGGGCTCTACGGGCCTGTTTGTGCGGTGGCTGCAACTGGGGAACTAATGCACGTGCCACCGTACCAGCTTCAACTGCCCTTCTGGTGCTCGCCACTTCACCATGTTGTACGGCAGTGCTGGTACTAGGTCCAGGATGGGCTGCGCTGCTGGTGTATGCCTCACCACGTAATCCGACAGCGCCAGCCCCACTCTGCTGCCCTTGAAGCGGATCCTGCGCAACCTGTGGTCTAGCAACACAGGGCCGGGTACGCCTGGTGCTATCAGGGACCTCAACCTCCTCGTCCGAAGTTTGGGTCAGACTGCCACTGCTTTCTACAGGTTCATATTCTGACCCGCTAGATTCGTCAGATGAGGGTTCCCATTCCTCATCCGACTGGGTCAGAATCCTGTAGGCCTCTTCAGAAGAATACCCCTTATTTGCCATTTGGTCAACTAAATTTAGGGGGTATTCCCTGAGACTACCCAAGAAAAAAAGCAAGCCTGTCTTACAAATGGGAGGCTAGCGAAGTACCTGATCGGGCAAACACTGTGTTTTGGGTGGAGGGCGAGCTAAGGTGACACTAACACTATTATAGATCTGACTGTGATCAGTTCTGATCACTTACAGATACTATAAAAGTACAAATGCTGATTAGCGATACGCTAATCAGTGAATCAGTGACTGCGGCGCGGTGGGCTGGGCGCTAACTGACGCTAACTACCTAACAAAGGGGCCTAAACTAACCTAAAACCTAACAGTCAATACCAGTGGAAAAAAAAAGTGACAGTTTACACTGATCATTTTTTTCCCTTTTACTAGGTGATTGACAGCGGTGATCAAGGGGTTAATTGAGGTGATGGGGGTGATCTGGGGCTAAGTGAAGTGTTTGGTGTGTACTCACAGTGATGTGTGCTCATCTGCTGGGACCACAGAAGCCATTTAACACATTATATTTATAAATATAATGTGTTAACTGGCTTGTGATTTGTTTTTTTGAAAATCATCAGCCTGCCAGCGACGATCATTGTCATTTAACTTTTGCCGGCCCGCGATGCGCATGCACGGGCCGTCTGTGAGTGTAATCTCGCATCTCGCGAGATGACGCATCAGCGTGGTCAAGGAGGAATGAATCGACCGCCTCCGGAATGCAATCCTGCGTTAGGCGGTCCGGAGGCGGTTAAGAAGTAGACAATAGCATATACTAGAAGCAGTAATACAAGGCCTTATTTTTTTTCTCTCCACAGGACTGCCAGCAGCACTCGGGCGTCTGAACCTGCTCTTGAAGCGGACCTGGAACAGGCTTCCACCCCCGGCCCTCCTGTCCCTCATACACCGGTTCGGGTCAATCCTGGTCCCCTACCGGGTCACTCCTTTCAGCATATGCTCTCACATTGGAGACAAAATGTGAGAGCTATGTTGAATAGCAGGATATCCGGTAGGAGCCATCAGGAGGACTATGCTCTAGAAAGTTTTTCAGATGAAATACGTTGAGCGTTAGATGACTTGGCACGCAGAGTGGAGGGGGCGGAGTCGGTGCGTAAACTCACACCTCACGAACATTACCTGCAAACTTTAGTCCCCCGAATGGACCAAATGACTCCCGAGCAGGTGCATCCGTTAAAAAATTTGATGGAGAACGGGTTGTGGGAAATTTTGCACCGCCCCCCGTCCCACACCTACCCCCCATCCACCACCTACCCCCATCCACCACCTACCTCCCATTCACCACCTACTCCCATCCACCACCTACCCCCATCCCACTCTTTTAATCCAGCCCCCTTCCGCCAACCCTTTCCATTTCCGCCGTCGGTCCCTCCCTCCCCCTGAGCATGTGTACAATCTGCCATCTTTTTCTTCTACACCTTCTCCTCCTCACTATACTGCTCCAATTTCTTTTCCAACTCCTTCTTCTACGCATGCTCGGAAACATTCCAGTTCAGACCCTTCAACTCTCCACACCCCTCAAATCCCTCCTGCATCTTTTCCTGCGTCGTCATTTTCATTCCTCAACAGAAGACAGGGGTGCTACTGCTGCCGGTTCTAGAACACCCACCCCTCAACGCTCCTTCTCCCTTCGTTGTTTTCAAAAATTATAGGTTTTTTTATTATTAATTTGTTGTTTATTCAAAATAAAATTTCTGAAATGTATTTGTAAAATAAATACGACTACTTTACTTGACTGTGTGTAATTATTTTTTTTTATTTCAAGATCCTCAACTTTGGCCACTCTGTGGGGAAAGTAAAACTCCCAGGAAAAAAAATAAATAGAGTTTAATAAATAAAAAAAAATTTCTAGGAGTTTTATTTTCCCCACGCCTGTAGTCCCAAACGTAGCAAAATATTTGATTAGCACGATCAATAACAGGCTTTCCTAAAGCTCCTTATTGATCATATTCTGGCTGATTGGCACATGAACAAGCAAAAGCTTGTTCATCAGCCAATTTGGTGCAAATCTACATTAACCCTTGTGGGAGTCACAGTACATGTGAATCGGCCTCATCAACAATTACATTTACTAGAGAGATTTTTTTTTTAGATATTGCTCTTTAGCAAAGATGAAGCTGTCACAGAAAGTAGCATCATTATTAGAGTTGATTGAGCACCAAAGTGCTCGTGTGCTCTGGCCGAACACATCGGTATGCTCGTGTGTTCTACCGAGCACCCGAGCACAATGAAAGTCAATGGGAGAACCCCAGGCACCCCCTGCTCGGAAGATAAGAGGGTGTCTGGTTCACAAAAAAAGGTTAGAAATTGATGGAAACCCCATCAAAATGGTTTGTAAACAGCATTAAGAGGATAGCTGGATGCATCTTGGACTCCAATTATCTATGACATACAATAAACAACCACACAGAGGCTATATGCTGAAGCCAGGCATATGCAAGCTATCAATCTATTCATGAGACAGATGACAGGCTTAGTGAGCATACCTTACAATGGCAGCCTTGTGCACTATGAGACATTCCAAACCAGCTCTAATCTAACTGAGAGCCAGTAAGCCTCAAAGTTACTTCAGATCTGTTGGATGGCTTGGGTTGACCTGCGCAACTAGATCAATATCATTAGGGAGACAAAAATTTTTGATTGTCCTAACATAATATTCAATAACCTTTCTATACAGTTTTGTCATGTAAAAACTAATTTGCATAAATATGGGAAAGACATGCAAGTGAGCACAATCTGCCTTGTTTTTCAGCTGAAAAAAGAAATTTGCATGGCAAATTTGCGATCTACACTACTCATGAACAGCACCATCTCTTGGTTTCATAGTCTTATGACAATACTATTACTCTTTTCATTAGACTATGAAACCAATAGATGGTGCTGTTCTCGACTCATGAACAGCGCCATCTATTGGTTTCATAGTCTAATGAAAAGAGTAATAGTATTGTCATAAGACTATGAAACCAAGAGATGGTGCTGTTGATGACTCATGAACAGCGCCATCTATTGGTTTCATAGTCTTATGACAATTAGTGTTGAGCGCGAATATTCGAATAGCGAATTTTTATCTCGAATATCGCAACTTCGAGAATTTGCAAATATTTCGAATATAGTGCTATATATTCATTATAGTGAATATTCAGCATTTTTTCCTATCTGAACACGATTCCTCTCTGCTTCTTGTTTGTGGGCCAATGAGTCATTGGCCCACAAGCAACTTAAGCAGGGAGGAATCATGACTTTAGATGGAAAAAATGACGAATATAAAAAAAAACTAATATATAGCATTATATCGAATATATTAGTTTTTTTAGAATATTCGTCTTTTTTTTCAGTTTGTGCAGTTTTTCCACTTCGGCATACTCCTCCCATACAAGCGTCCCCATCACCATTGAAACGCCTGGGGTTTAGAATATACCATTGGATCTGAGTTTTCACGATCACGATCATTAAAACTCAGATCCAATGGTATATTCTAACCCCCAGTCGTTCCCATGGTGACAGTGACACTTGTCGGGGAGTAGTATGCTGAAGTGGAACAACTGTACAGATTGAAAAAAAAAGACGAATATTCTAATAATATATATATATTCGATATAGTGCTATATATTCGTTTTTTAGAATATTCATCATTTTTTCCATCTAAAGTCATGATTCCTCCCTGCTTAAGTTGCAAGGCGGATTATGAGTTGTTGTAAAATAATAAATATCACAAGTTTAGCATAACTATTCTGGTTGGTTGATTAAAAAAAGTTGAAGACAAACAAATTTTTATTTAGTATAAGAGAAAACATAAAAAACAATTACAAAACATTATTCTGCCAACTCACTCAGAAGCAAAGTAATCGGCAAAACGGTCCCTCATTCTGGCAACTGGGGCATACTACATCGTAAACGGGGTTTTGATATAAAAGGATATATAAAAAGATTTTATATAATCTTTTTATATATCCTTTTATATCAAAACCCCGTTTATGATGTAGCATGCCCCATACTACATCATAAACGGGGTTTTGATATAAAAGGATATATAAAAAGATTATATAAAAAGATTCCATACGAGAAAGTTTTTATATGAGAAAGATTCCATATAAGAAAGTCATGCGAAATTTATAAGAAAAAGATTTTTGAAGAAAGATTTTTAAGAATTTTTTTTAGAAAGTTTTATGTGAAAATTTTATGTGAAAATAACATGTGAAGATTTGATGTGAAATTTTACACGAAAAATAAATAGATAAATTACACCTGAATACCCCAAACAACACAGAAAGTAAGAAATCGAGATCAACTAATGAAGGATATATACTATCAATTTTCTCTTTATCAAGTACATTTATTGCAACATGGAGCAAACATTAATGTATAAAACGCATCAACACAAAAAAATCGCATCGAAAACGCATCAAAAATGCATGCAGATTTTTTAAAGATTTTACTACAGAATTACGGATTTCTCTTACACAAGTTGGTTTTATATGTATTTATCTACTTTGTATTAATTCAGAATATATAAATGTCTACATATATATTTTTCACCACTTCATACCACATTCCATTTCATATCTTGTAATCAACCCTTGATCGACTGCAGTCCCATTCATTGCCACTGAGGAAGAGGCAGTACACCTCGAAACGCGTCTGGTGTCATTGGATGGGACCCCCATTTCTTCTTTTCGGATTACCGTGAATTCAACACAGCAGCATAATTCGGGAGTATACGAATAATCTGCAAAAAACTTTTTCGTTCAAACGAGAATCGATTCATCAATGCTACAAAGAAATTCAGCACAACTCATCCTCAAAGCTTTTAAGACTTTAATGAAGGAATATTGAAAGTCTAATTTTTAAATATTCTGAATAATACGAATATTTAACATATAATCACATTCATTGGAATAAACACGTGACAAGCCGGGCAATCCCGTGCACAATCATGTGAGACGCCGAAATTGTAGCGAGGCCGGCTACAGGAAAACTCTTATCGGCACGGCACAAACACAGAAAGAATATAGATGCAACAGGAGGAGTGGCGGAGGAACGGGTGGGAAGCCCCCGATCACAGCCTTATACAACTAAGTCTCCTGTAAGTAGAGACAAGTATATGTTACATCCTCTACTATAAGTCATTCTCTTCCAAATTGATATTTAAAGCATCTTGTCAAGAATTTTTAAGTGACCTCTCAAGTGCTATATTGCGATTATTTGCATTACATTTGATCACTATCGAACTATTTATGAAAAGTTACTATGATCTACATTGGAATCATACTAACTTTTTTTTTTTGTACACTGCATTTTGGTGCACTATATCTGCAGATTGCACAATATTTAAATCAATAAGAGACATTAATTTTTGCACCGTACTAAGGACCTAAGAGACTTTTACTTTTCTTACTTTTTAATATATTTATATATATATATATATATATATATTTATATATATTTTTTCATATTTTTTAATACACTCTATTTTACCACATTTTCACTATTACATTTCTACCACACTTATATGGATTATTGATATTTATCATTGATATGTATTATTGATATCTACTATTCAATTTTGACATTACCTGTTTTCACCAACTCATACTTGATATTTTACTCTACGACATTCAGTTTTAACCATTAAATACATCTATTTTTACATTGCTCTCAGATGGTGAGTGCCTGTATTGCCTTTTTTCTTTGATCTTTTACACATTTGTGACTAGGTGAGTCACACAACACAGATCACCTTCACCAATTCTGATAAGGAGGGAGAGCCACCACAAATTGTATTTTGTATAATCGTTCATCAAATGGGATAAATTGGGTATCAAATATGTGGAGATGATTTTATTTTTGCATTTTTCCCCTTGAAAAACTTTTTTCAATGGAAAAAAGGTGTATTTTTAATTTGATATTTTTTTTATTTAGTAAAACTTTTCAAAGAAAAACTTTTTTTAACTATTTAACAGTCCAACAAGGAGACTTTAATAGACAATTGTTTGATCACTTCTATAATTCTCTTCTCCTGGCTCTCTTTTCTTTTGAACACTGCACCTAAGGGGTTAAACGGCCCAGATCTGTGCTTCTGTCAGTCCAGGGTAATAGAGAAGGCTGTCGGTTCTCAAGTGAAAGCCGAGCCCCCATTCTGCACTAAAGACCTGTGAGGCACTTAGACTGGGCCACCATAAAAGGGTGATGGGCCAGCCTTAGTGACCTTAGCTCTCTATAAATTAAAGGGGTTGGCCACCATAAGTATAAAAAACAATAAAGTGCCCCAGACAATAACTAAAGCCAAGAGGAATTTGTATCATGACAGATATACTGTATATATATCATTTTTCTACTGCATTCGGCATAGCATGCTCCCATTAATGAGAGCCTGTGTGGGTGGAGCAGCTGCAAAGTGAAGGTAAAAATCCCAGCATGCATCACAGCAAAGCGTCTCCAGGGGAGCAGTCACATGACATCTCTGCCTACTTGTGATGCCATAGTGACAACAGCACATTAGGTGTCACTTCATCAGTGCTTTAGCATACCTCCCAACTTTAGAATAGAAGGAAGAGGCACACTATGTGCCCAAGGCTACTTTCACACTTGTGTTTTTTGCGGATCCGTCATGGATCTGCAAAAACGGTTCTGTTACCATAATATAACCGCATGCATCCGTCATAAACGGATCCATTTGTATTAGGTCTTCTATAACCATAACAGATCTATCTTGAACGCCATTGAAAGTGAATGGGGGACGGATCCGTTTTCTATTATGCCAGAGAAATACGGATCCGTTTGGCTCAGTTTCATCAGGCGGACAGCGTTTTGGTATCCGCCTCCAAAGCGGAATGGTGACTGATCGGAGGCAAACTGATGCATTCTGAGTGGATCCTTTTCCATTCAGAATGCATTAGGGCAAAACTGATCCATTTTCGACATACCTCCCCCGTACCAGGACCGCCACTGAAATCCGGGACTGTCCTGCCGGATACTGGAAGGATGTATGGCTTTAGGCCTCATGCACATGACCATAGCCTGCCTGTGCCTGTATTGTGGCCAGCGAACAGGGGGTCTGCAATATACAGTCACCAGCTGTGTGCGCACCGTATCAAGTGATGGGTCTGAAATCCGAGAGATACGGTGTGGTCTGGAATGGAAGCACAGATCGGAAACCTATGGAGTGCATCCATGGGTTTTCTGTCCATGCCTCCGCACTGCGAAAAAGTACTGTCGGATGCAGATTGCAGACCGCATTTAAATGAATGGGTTCATGTCTGCAGACAGTGGACACACTGTCGGCGCCCATGCATTGCAATGTATACACACACACACACACACACACATGTGTGTAAATATATGTATATAAATATGTATATATACATATGTGTATGTATATTCATATATACAGTACAGACCAAAAGTTTGGACACACCTTCTCATTCAAAGAGTTTTCTTTATTTTCATGACTATGAAGGCATCAAAACTATGAATTAACACAAGTGGAATTATATACATAACAAACAAATGTGAAACAACTGAAAATATGTCATATTCTAGGTTCTTCAAAGTAGCCACCTTTTGCTTTGATTACTGCTTTGCCCACTCTTGGCATTCTCTTGATGAGCTTCAAGAGATAGTCCCCCGAAATGGTCTTCCAACAGTCTTGAAGGAGTTCCCAGAGATGCTTAGCACTTGTTGGCCCTTTTGCCTTCACTCTGCGGTCCAGCTCACCCCAAACCATCTCGATTGGGTTCAGGTCTGGTGACTGTGGAGGCCAGGTCATCTGGCGCAGCACCCCATCACTCTCCTTCATGATCAAATAGCCCTTACTTTCAAAGTTTTCCCAAATTTTCAGCTGACTGACTGACCTTCATTTCTTAAAGTAATGATGGCCACTCGTTTTTCTTTACTTAGCTGCTTTTTTCTTGCCATAATACAAATTATAACAGTCTGTTCAGTAGGACTATCAGCTGTGTATACCTGACTTCTCCTCAATGCAACTGATGGTCCCAACCCCATTTATAAGACAAGAAATCCCACTTATTAAACCTGACAGGGCACACCGTGAAGTTAAAACCATTTCAGGGGACTACCTCTTGAAGATCATCAAGAGAATGCCAAGAGTGTGCAAAGCAGTAATCAAAGCAAAAGGTGGCTACTTTGAAGAACCTAGAATATGACATATTTTCAGTTGTTTCACACTTGTTTGTTATGTATATAATTCCACATGTGTTAATTCATAGTTTTGATGCCTTCAGTGTGAATCTACAATTTTCATTTTTGTATTTTTGAGTATAAACTATAACAATTTATATAAATATTGCAATTGCGCAATATGAAAAAATAAAAAAATAAAATAATAAAAATAATAATTTTTTCATATAAAAATATCCTTTGAAAAAGAAAATAAAAGTTTTTTTTTTCTCTATACATTTTTTACAGCGAACATAAGGAAGGAAGAAAGAAGGAATGAACAATATAAAGTGAATTTAAAGGAATGTCACTATGAAATGTGTTTTCTGTTGCTCATATGTTTTTGTTTTAACACTGATTGGTGGGTGTGGTTTTCTGTGTGATGTCATTTCCCTATGTTTGGGCGCTCTATTTAAACATGAAATGTTCTTTGTATGATGATAAGTCTGAGGAAGGTGCGGTAGCACCGAAACGCGTCACTTATTGCCTGTACATGTGACTGAATAAATACAAAGAATTATCCACAGCGAGTGCCGGTCTTTTCTACTGATTCTACATTGGGACGCCATCCCATAGACTCGTGCACCGTGACCATTACAGCAGTGCCGACCTGTGATCATCATATTATCTACGGCCTTCAGGTACGAGCACGCTAATTCTCCATTACCAAATGAATACTTTTGCTTATACGGATGATGCGGCGAAAAACATCGTGGCACAGATCACCGCCCCATCTGATTTTTTGAAAATTCTTTCAAGTGAACTCAAAAGCAGGGATCTGGAAAAGGAAGCAAAACATCTTATCTCATTGGAATTGCATGCCGCAACATTGGCGGAATATGACCGCACTGAAAAAATACCCCGGGGTTAAACTGCGGCCCACTCTGTTTGGCGATAATTTGGACTATTGTACCCGCTTTGCCCAAATACTTAATAAGTGTTCCCTGCATTTAATTGTACTTACTCTTGAGCATCTGACCGTCGCCATTGACGAACGCCAAAAGAGCATTGATAACATCAAGCAACAGCTGAACAACTGCTTGAAGCCGGAAGAATTTACTGCACTACAGGATAAACTCGACAAACAATGCAGCGACTTACGTTCCAGGATCGAAGCTACAAAGCGATCCAAGTTTCTTCGGGATACAGAGGATTATCTGCATCATTGAGTATACAGGTGGCAGGACGCAAAAGGTGTCGCGGTTCCATTCTCTCGCACTTCCGGCTCTGGGAGCGATGTCTCTACTGGATATCGGGTGCCTTTTTTAGGCCGACGAACACGCAAGCCAAGACAAGGCGAGCCGGGCGCCATAGGCGAGGTAGACGCTCCACGGATCACGAGGTCCCAGGTAAGGACAAAAACTTGGTATTCAATTTGTCCTCTAAAAATCTGAGTGTGGCCGATATGAACTTGTTACAGAAGGGTCTATCATTTCGCCCCACTGGAAGCCTTGATACTTTCAATCTTGATACTGATCTACAACGTTTCTATCGTAACATACGTTTAAAGGCCCATTTTTCTTCGGAACACATGGTCCCTCAACCTGTTCATTCTGACATTGGAACTGGTTCCCTAACAGCTAAAATGTTTAATCTGAAGATCAGGAGCACATTTTCACCTCCGCGTTTACATCATCCTATTGAAACCTTCATAAACTTAGTACAACGTGATGTTGAGACATTGTTGCAAGACTGGCAATATGCGTTTACAATCTAATTTACCCTTGGAGGAGAAACGTGCTCTTGACCAGTTGCTGGAGGATAAGTCTCTGGTATTTAAGCCAGCGGACAAAGTGGGTGCTCTGGTGGTTCTTGACAAAACATATTATGTTTCAGAAATCTTGTCTCAATTAAATGATACAGACACATACCAGATTCTACAGAATGATCCGGTATTTCGCATCAAAGAAATGATACAAATTGTTGTGAATGCTGCCATAGAGGAGGGGGTCATTGATGCCACATTGGGCGGATTTTTGGTCAATCAACATCCAATTACTCCTGTTTTTTATACGCTACCAAAAATACATAAGTCTATTGTCAAACCGCCTGGCCGTCCCATTGTGGCATCTACCGATTCAATCCTCTCACCCTTGGCAATTTTTCTAGAAAAAATCTTTACACCATTTACTAAATTGTCTCCCTCGTACTTGCGTGACACTGAGCATTTTTTACAGGAAATTAAAACTCTGAATTCAGATAAGGATGATATACTTGTCACTTTTGATGTATGTAATTTATATACATCTATATCACATGAAAAAGGTTTGAAAGCAATTCATACACTGTTACAATCAAGCCACTACAAAAGTGCAGAATGTGAATTTTTTCTGACATTATTGAGGATTGTTCTTGAACAAAATTACTTTTTATTTCAGGACTCTTTCTACCAGCAGTGGCGTGGGACCGCGATGGGATCGAACGTCGCACCGCCGTACGCAAATTGTTATATGGCACAATTTGAGACGGATTTCGTCTATACTAATGATCTCTATAGAAAACATTGCAAGATCTGGCGTCGTTTTATAGACGACATTATTTGCGTGTGGCGGGGTGACGTTCGATCCCTTCAACAATTTACTCTTCACCTCAATTCTGTCTGGTCTGAATTAAAATTCACTCTGCATTTTGATGTACATAAAATTTCTTTCCTAGACACGTGGGTAATCAAGGGAGATACAGGTGGGTTATACACGGATTTATTCACAAAAAATACAGACAGGAATAGTTTGCTCATTTATACCAGTAACTAGGGATGAGCGAACCCGAACTGTATAGTTCGGGTTCGTACCGAATTTTGGGGTCTCCGTGACACGGACCCGAACCCGAACATTTTCGTAAAAGTCCGGGTTCGGGTTCGGTGTTTGGCTCTTTCTTGGCGCTTTTTGAAAGGCTGCAAAGCAGCCAATCAACATGCGTCATACTACTTGCCCCAAGAGGCCATCACAGCCATGCCTACTATTGGCATGGCTGTGATTGGCCAGTGCACCATGTGACCCAGCCTCTATTTAAGCTGGAGTCACGTAGCGTCGCACGTCACTCTGCTATGATCAGTATAGGGAGAGGTTGCAGCTGCGACGTTAGGGCGAGATTAGGCAGATTAACTCCTCCAAAAGACTTCATTCTGTGATCGATCTGCAGCTGTGGATCATTGAAGTGCTATTATTGACTTGCTCACTTTTTTGAGGCTGCCCAGAGCGTTTTTAGATCACTTTTTTTCTGTGTGATCGGCGGCCATTTTGTGACTTGTGGTGCGCCAGCACAAGCTATCACCAAGTGTATTTAACCATCGATAGTGTGGTTATTTTGTGCTATATCCTACATCAGCTGCAGGCTGAGCCTGTGTCACCGAAGTGCATTTAACCATCAACAGTCTGGTTATTTTTTGGCCATATACTACATCAGCTGCAGGCTGAGCCTGTGTCACCGAAGTGCATTTAACCATCGACAGTCTGATTATTTTTTGGCCATATACTACATCTGGTGCAGGCTGAGCCTGTGTCACCCAAGTGCATTTAACCATCAACAGTGTGGTTATTTTTTGGCCATATATTACATCAGGGGCAAGTTGAGCCTGTCACCCAGCGCCTAAAAAATAGACCTGACATTTCTATTCAACCAAATCTGTACTGTTTTAGCTGGTCAAGTTATTTGTAGTGACGGTGAAAGCACACTTTTTTTTCTGGGTTGAAAAACCATTCCCAAATTTGCCATTCTCAAAATAACTAGTTTCTGGTATTTGAGGCCTACTTGAAATCTATCACAAAAAGAATATCTTACATTGAAGCTAGTGATAGTGTCATTCAGAAAAACCTAAGACACACGCTAGCGTGCTGATAGAAATCTGATTCTGTGATTAAACCTATACCTGTCACACAGCGCAAAAAAAAACAGGCCTCACATCTCTATTTAACCAAATCTCTACTGTTTTAGCTGGTCAAATTATTTGTAGTGACCGTAAAAGCACACTTTTTTTTCTGGGTTGAAAAAACATTCCCAAATTTGCCATTCTCAAAATAACTAGTTTCTGGTATTTGAGGCCTACTTGAAATCTATCCCAAAAAGAATATCTTACATTGAAGCTAGTGATAGTGTCATTCAGAAAAACCTAAGACACACGCTAGCGTGCTGATAGAAATCTGATTCTGTGATTAAACCTATACCTGTCACACAGCGCAAAAAAAAACAGGCCTCACATCTCTATTTAACCAAATCTCTACTGTTTTAGCTGGTCAAGTTATTTGTAGTGACCGTAAAAGCACACTTTTTTTTCTGAGTTGAAAAACCATTCCCAAATTTGCCATTCTCAAAATAACTAGTTTCTGGTATTTGAGGCCTACTTGAAATCTATCCCAAAAAGAATATCTTACATTGAAGCTAGTGATAGTGTCATTCAGAAAAACCTAAGACACACGCTAGCGTGCTGATAGAAATCTGATTCTGTGATTAAACCTATAACTGTCACACAGCGCAAAAAAAAACAGGCCTCACATCTCTATTTAACCAAATCTCTACTGTTTTAGCTGGTCAGTTATTTGTAGTGACCGTAAAAGCACACATTTTTTTCTGGGTTGAAAAACCATTCCCAAATTTGCCATTCTCAAAATAACTAGTTTCTGGTATTTGAGGCCTACTTGAAAACTATCCCAAAAAGAATATCTTACATTGAAGCTAGTGATAGTGTCATTCAGAAAAACCTAAGACACACGCTAGCGTGCTGATAGAAATCTGATTCTGTGATTAAACCTATACCTGTCACACAGCGCAAAAAAAAACAGGCCTCACATCTCTATTTAACCAAATCTCTACTGTTTTAGCTGGTCAAGTTATTTGTAGTGACCGTAAAAGCACACTTTTTTTTCTGGGTTGAAAAACCATTCCCAAATTTGCCATTCTCAAAATTGTGGTGAACGGGAACAATGAGGAAAACATCTAATAAGGGACGCGGACGTGGACATGGTCGTGGTGGTGTTAGTGGACCCTTTGGTGCTGGGAGAGGACGTGGCCGTTCTGCCACAGCCACACGTCCTAGTGAACCAACTACCTCAGGTCCCATTAGCCAGCAGAATTTACAGCGATATTTGGTGGGGCCCAATGCCGTTCTAAGGATGGTAAGGCCTGAGCAGGTGCAGGCATTAGTCAATTGGGTGGCCGACAGTGGATCCAGCACGTTCACATTATCTCCCACCCAGTCTTCTGCAGAAAGCGCACAGATGGCGCATGAAAACCAAGCCCATCGGTCTGTCACATCACCCCCATGCATATCAGGGAAACTGTCTGAGCCTCAAGTTATGCAGCAGTCTCTTATGCTGTTTGAAGACTCTGCTGCCAGGGTTTCCCAAGGGCATCCACCTAGCCCTTTTTTCCAGGGGTGGAAGAGATAGAATGCACTAACGCACAACCACTTATTGTTCCTGATGATGAGGACATGGGAATACCACCTCAGCACGTCTCTGATGATGACGAAACACAGGTGCCAACTGCTGCGTCTTTCTGCAGTGTGCAGACTGAACAGGAGGTCAGGGATCAAGACTGGGTGGAAGACGATGCAGGGGACGATGAGGTCCTAGACCCCACATGGAATGAAGGTCGTGCCACTGACTTTCACAGTTCGGAGGAAGAGGCAGTGGTGAGACCGAGCCAACAGCGTAGCAAAAGAGGGAGCAGTGGGCATAATCAGAAAACCCGCCGCCAAGAGACTCCGCCTGCTACTGACCGCAGCCATCTGGGACCGAGCACCCCAAAGGCAGCTTCAAGGAGTTCCCTGGCATGGCACTTCTTCAAACAATGTGCTGACGACAAGACCCGAGTGGTTTGCACGCTGTGCCATCAGAGCCTGAAGCGAGGCATTAACGTTCTGAACCTTAGCACAACCTGCATGACCAGGCATCTGCATGCAAAGCATGAACTGCAGTGGAGTAAACACCTTAAAAACAAGGAAGTCACTCAGGCTCCCCCTGCTACCTCTTCTGCTGCTGCCGCCTCGGCCTCTTCTGCTGCTGCCGCCGCCTCTGCCTCTTCCTCCGCCTCTGGAGGAACGTTGGCACCTGCCGCCCAGCAAACATGGGATGTACCACCACCACCTGCGTTACCAAGCATCTCAACCATGTCACACGGCAGCGTTCAGCTCTCCATCTCACAAACATTTGAGAGAAAGCGTAAATTCCCACCTAGCCACCCTCGATCCCTGGCCCTGAATGCCAGCATTTCTAAACTACTGGCCTATGAAATGCTGTCATTTAGGCTGGTGGACACACACAGCTTCAAACAGCTCATGTCACTTGCTGTCCCACAGTATGTTGTTCCCAGCCGCCACTACTTCTCCAAGAGAGCCGTGCCTTCCCTGCACAAACAAGTGTCCGATAAAATCAAGTGTGCACTGCGCAACGCCATCTGTGGCAAGGTCCATCTAACCACAGATACGTGGACCAGTAAGCACGGCCAGGGACGCTATATCCCTAACTGCACACTGGGTAAATGTAGTGGCGGCTGGGCCCCAGGCGGAGAGCTGTTTGGCGCACGTCCTTCCGCCGCCAAGGATCGCAGGGCAACATTCTTTGCCTCCTGTCTCCTCCTCCTCCTACTCAGCTTCCTCCTCCTCTTCTTCCACCTGCTCATCCAGTCAGCCACACACCTTCACCACCAACTTCAGCACAGCACGGGGTAAACGTCAGCAGGCCATTCTGAAGCTCATATGTTTGGGGGACAGGCCCCACACCGCACAGGAGTTGTGGCGGGGTATAGAACAACAGACCGACGAGTGGTTGCTGCCGGTGAGCCTCAAGCCCGGCCTGGTGGTGTGCGATAATGGGCGAAATCTCGTTGCAGCTCTGGGACTAGCCGGTTTGACGCACATCCCTTGCCTGGCGCATGTGCTGAATTTGGTGGTGCAGAAGTTCATTCGCAACTACCGCGACATGTCAGAGCTGCTGCATAAAGTGCGGGCCGTCTGTTCGCGCTTCCGGCGTTCACACCCTGCCGCTGCTCGCTACAGCGTAACTTCGGCCTTCCCGCTCACCGCCTCATATGCGACGCACCCACCAGGTGGAACTCCACCTTGCATATGCTGGACAGACTGTGCGAGCAGCAGCAGGCCATAGTGGAGTTTCAGCTGCAGCACGCACGGGTCAGTCGCACTGCGGATCAGACACACTTCACCACCAATGACTGGGCCTCCATGCGAGACCTGTGTGCCCTGTTGCGCTGTTTCGAGTACTCCACCAACATGGTCAGTGGCAATGACGCCGTTATCAGCGTTACAATACCACTTCTTTGTCTCCTTGAGAAAACACTTAGGGCGATGATGGAAGAGGAGGTGGCCCAGGAGGAAGAGGAGGAAGAGGGGTCATTTTTAGCAATTTCAGGCCAGTCTCTTCAAAGTGACTCAGAGGGAGGTTTTTTGCAACACCAGAGGCCAGGTACAAATGTGGCCAGACAGGGCCCACTACTGGAGGACGAGGAGAATGAGGATGAGGAGGAGGTGGAGGAGGATGAGGATGAAGCATGTTCACAGCGGGGTGGCACCCAAAGCAGCTCGGGCCCATCACTGGTGCGTGGCTGGGGGGAAACACAGGACGATGACGATACGCCTCCCACAGAGGACAGCTTGTCCTTACCTCTGGGCAGCCTGGCACACATGAGCGACTACATGCTGCAGTGCCTGCGCAATGACAGCAGAGTTGCCCACATTTTAACGTGTGCGGAATACTGGGTTGCCACCCTGCTGGATCCCCGGTACAAAGACAATGTGCCCACCTTACTTCCTACACTGGAGCGTGATAGGAAGATGCGCGAGTACAAGCGCACGTTGGTAGACGCGCTACTGAGAGCATTCCCAAATGTCACAGGGGAACCAGTGGAAGCCCAAGGCAGAGGAGGAGCAAGAGGTCGACAACGCAGCTGTGTCACGGCCAGCTCCTCTGAGAGCAGGGTTAGCATGGCAGAGATGTGGAAAAGTTTTGTCACCACGCCACAGCTAAGTGCACCACCACCTGATACGGAACGTGTTAGCAGGAGGCAACATTTCACTAACATGGTGGAACAGTACCTGTGCACACCCCTCCACGTACTGACTGGTGGTTCGGCCCCATTCAACTTCTGGGTCTCCAAATTGTCCACGTGGCCAGAGCTAGCCTTTTATGCCTTGGAGGTGCTGGCCTGCCCGGCGGCCAGCGTTTTGTCTGAACGTGTATTCAGCACGGCAGGGGGCGTCATTACAGACAAACGCAGCCGCCTGTCTACAGCCAATGTGGACAAGCTGACGTTCATAAAAATGAACCAGGCATGGATCCCACAGGACCTGTCCATCCCTTGTGCAGATTAGATATTAACTACCTCCACTTAACAATATATTATTCTACTCCAGGGCACTTCCTCATTCAATACTATTTTTAATTTCATTTTACCATTATATTGCGGGGCAACCCAAAGTTGAATGAACCTCTCCTCTGTCTGGGTGCCGGGGCCTAAATGTGTGACAGTGGCCTGTAACAGTGGTGGGTGACGTGAAGCCTGATTCTCTGCTATGACATGAATACAGATTCTGCGCTGACATAAGGCCAGATTCTCTGTTACGGGACCGCTCTCCTCTGTCTGGGTGCAGGGGCCTAAATGTGTGACAGTGGCCTGTTCCAGTGGTGGGTGACATGAAGCCTGATTCTCTGCTATGACATGAATACAGATTCTGCGCTGACATAAGGCCAGATTCTCTGTTACGGGACCTCTCTCCTCTGCCTGGGTGCCTGGGCCTAAATGTGTGACAGTGGCCTGTTCCAGTGGTGGGTGACGTGAAGCCTGATTCTCTGCTATGACATGAAGACAGATTCTGCGCTGACATAAGGCCAGATTCTCTGTTACGGGACCGCTCTCCTCTGTCTGGGTCCCGGGGCCTAAATGTGTGACAGTGGCCTGTTCCAGTGGTGGGTGACGTGAAGCCTGATTCTCTGCTATGACATGAAGACAGATTCTGTGCTGACATCAGGCCAGATTCTCTGTTACGGGACCGCTCTCCTCTGTCTGGGTCCTGGGGCCTAAATGTGTGACAGTGGCCTGTTCCAGTGGTGGGTGACGTGAAGCCTGATTCTCTGCTATGACATGAAGCCAGATTCTCTGCTATGGCATGAAGAGACTGATTCTCTGCTGACATGAAGCCAGATTCTTTGCTATGGCATGAAGAGACTGATTCTCTGCTGACATGAAGCCAGATTCTCTGCTATGGAACCTCTGTCCAATTGATATTGGTTCATTTTTATTTTTTTTATTTTTATTTTAATTCATTTCCCTATCCACATTTGTTTGCAGGGGATTTACCTACATGTTGCTGCCTTTTGCAGCCCTCTAGCTCTTTCCTGGGCTGTTTTACAGCCTTTTTAGTGCCCAAAAGTTCGGGTCCCCATTGACTTCAATGGGGTTCGGGTTCGGGACGAAGTTCGGATCGGGTTCGGATCCCGAACCCGAACATTTCCGGGAAGTTCAGCCGAACTTCTCGAACCCGAACATCCAGGTGTTCGCTCAACTCTACCAGTAACCATCCAGCAGCTACAAAAAAATCCCTCCCCCATTCCCAATTTCAAAGGGTTAAACGCATAGTGGGCAAAACTGAATTATGCAAGGAAAGACTAGATGAAATGACCCAGAAATTTAGGGATAGAGGGTATCCCGATCACTTATTAAATGAACAAAGGAACAGAGTTGAGACAACACAACAGGATAAACCATTAAAAGAACCACGGATTCCACTTGTAGTTAAGTGTCATCCATGGACTCAGAGATTGAGAGGGATAATAAATAAACACTGGCACGTGGTATCAAAATCTTATCCACAAGTGGTGGAGTTTAGACTACCACCTATGATGTGCTTTAAAAGAGCTAGTAATATACGTGATAAGATAGTACGGGCGGACATTGGAAGTAACAAAACTGGATCTATAAAGAGAGTACTGGCTACTCCTAAAATGGGAACCTTCCCCTGCTTAAATTGCGTACACTGTTCTAGTGTAATTAAGGGTACACATTTTACACATCCACAATCTGGTGAACGCATACCTATAAAAAACTTTTTTACTTGTGATAGTCGTTTTGTCATATACATCTTAAAGTGCCCCTGTGGTCTATTGTACGTGGGAGAGACTTCCACAAGGATGAAAGACAGATTAAGTAACCATAAGTCTACCATTTGAAAGCAAAATTTATTATTTCCTGTACCATTTCACTTCCATGCACATAGACACACAGTGGCACAGTTGCGCTACCAGATCATAGACAGTGTACCCCTTCCACGTCGGGGTGGGGATAGGAACAAATTATTGCTTCAGAGGGAAGCTTATTGGATACATCGATTACAAACGATTGAGCCCCGTGGACTCAATCGCGAGTATAATGTACAAAGCTTCCTTTGATAGATCACCTTGTTAAAATAGTATTAAAAATATTAATTAAATATAATTTTCTCTGGATAATAATTTTTCTATAATTTTGTATTTTTGAGTATAAACTATAACAATTTATATAAATATTGCAATTGCGCAATATGAAAAAATAAAAAATAAAATAATAAAAATAATAATTTTTTCATATAAAAATATCCTTTGAAAAAGAAAATAAAAGGTTTTTTTTTCTCTATACATTTTTACAGCGAACATAAGGAAGGAAGAAAGAAGGAAGGAACAATATAAAGTGAATTTAAAGGAATGTCACTATGAAATGTGTTTTCTGTTGCTCATATGTTTTTGTTTTAACACTGATTGGTGGGTGTGGTTTTCTGTGTGATGTCATTTCCCTATGTTTGGGCGCTCTATTTAAACATGAAATGTTCTTTGTATGATGATAAGTCTGAGGAAGGTGCGGTAGCACCGAAACGCGTCACTTATTGCTTGTACATGTGACTGAATAAATACAAAGAATTATCCACAGCGAGTGCCGGTCTTTTCTACTGATTCTACATTGGGACGCCATCCCATAGACTCGTGCACCGTGACCATTACAGCAGTGCCGACCTGTGATCATCATACAATTTTCATAGTCATGAAAATAAAGAAAACTCTTTGAATGAGAAGGTGTGTCCAAACTTTTGGTCTGTACTGTATATATATATATATATATATTTATATGTAAACATACTAAGGCTCCATTCACACATCCGCAATTTCATTCCGCATTTTGCGGAATGAAATTGCGGACCCATACATTTCTATGGGGCCGCACGACGTGCGGCCCCGATCCGGAATTGCGGACCCGCACTTCCGGGTCCGCAATTCCGATCCTGAAAAAAATAGAACATGTCCTATGCTTGTCCGCAATAGCGGACAGGAATAGGCATATTCTCTTAGTGCCGGCAATGTGCGGTCCGCGTTTTGCGGATCCGCAAAACACACACGGATGTGTGAATGGACCCTTAGACATAAATACATACACACACATACATATAGATACATACACACATATATACATATATATACACATACGGTCAGTGCCCATGCATTGCGGACCGCAATGTACACTGCTCAAAAAAATAAAGGGAACACTTAAACAACACAATGTAACTCCAAGTCAATCACACTTCTGTGAAATCAAACTGTCCACTTAGGAAGCAACACTGAGTGACAATCAATTTCACATGCTGTTGTGCAAATGGGATAGACAACAAGTGGAAATTATAGGCAATTAGCAAGACACCCCCAATAAAGGAGTGATTCTGCAGGTGGTGACCACAGACCAATTCTCAGTTCCTATGCTTCCTGGCTGATGTTTTGGTCACTTTTGAATGCTGGCGGTGCTTTCACTCTAGTGGTAGCATGAGACGGAGTCTACAACCCACACAAGTGGTTCAGGTAGTGCAGCTTATCCAGGATGGCACATCAATGCGAGCTATGGCAAGAAGGTTTGCTGTGTCTGTCAGCATAGTGTCTAGAGCATGGAGGCGCTACCAGGAGACAGGCCAGTACATCAGGAGACGTGGAGGAGGCCGTAGGAGGGCAACAACCCAGCAGCAGGACCGCTACCTCCGCCTTTGTGCAAGGAGGAACAGGAGGAGCACTGCCAGAGCCCTGCAAAATGACTTCCAGCAGGCCACAAATGTGCATGTGTCTGCTCAAACGGTCAGAAACAGACTCCATGAGGGTGATATGAGGGCCCGACGTCCACAGGTGGGGGTTGTGCTTACAGCCCAACACCGTGCAGGACGTTTGGCATTTGCCAGAGAACACCAAGATTGGCAAATTCGCCACTGGCGCCCTGTGCTCTTCACAGATGAAAGCAGGTTCACACTGAGCACATGTGACAGACGTGACAGAGTCTTGAGACGCCGTGGAGAGCGTTCTGCTGCTTGCAATATCCTCCAACATGACCGGTTTGGCATTGGGTCAGTAATGGTGTGGGGTGGCATTTCTTTGGAGGGCCGCACAGCCCTCCATGTGCTCGCCAGAGGTAGCCTGACTGCCATTAGGTACCGAGATGAGATCCTCAGACCCCTTGTGAGACCATATGCTGGTGCGGTTGGCCCTGGGTTCCTCCAAATGCAAGACAATGCTAGACCTCATGTGGCTGGAGTGTGTCAGCAGTTCCTGCAAGACGAAGGCATTGATGCTATGGACTGGCCCGCCCGTTCCCCAGTCCTGAATCCAATTGAGCACATCTGGGACATCATGTCTCGCTCTATCCACCAACGTCACGTTGCACCACAGACTGTCCAGGAGTTGGCAGATGCTTTAGTCCAGGTCTGGGAGGAGATCCCTCAGGAGACCGTCCGCCACCTCATCAGGAGCATGCACAGGCGTTGTAGGGAGGTCATACAGGCACGTGGAGGCCACACACACTACTGAGCCTCATTTTGACTTGTTTTAAGGACATTACATCAAAGTTGTATCAGCCTGTAGTGTGTTTTTCCACTTTAATTTTGAGGGGGGCTCCAAATCCAGACCTCCATGGGTTGAAAAATTTGATTTCCATTTTTTTATTTTTGTGTGATTTTGTTGTCAGCACATTCAACTATGTAAAGAACAAAGTATTTCAGAAGAATATTTAATTAACTCAGATCTAGGATGTGTTATTTTTGTGTTCCCTTTATTTTTTTGAGCAGTGTATATACACATAAATATATTAAACACGTGTTATATTTTGTGTATAAATAAATATGTATGTGTATATATATATATATACACACACACACGTGTGTGTGTATATATACTATATATATATATATATATATATATATATATATGCCAGAAATAGGACAGCACTCAAAGACTTGAAAAAACGGTGTCTTTATTCACCCATGTGAAGCAGTAGCGATGTTTCAGCTCACAACTGAGCCTTTCTAGGCTTGAGAAAGGCTCAGTTGTGAGCTGAAACGTCGCTACTGCTTCACATGGGTGAATAAAGACACAGTTTTTTCAAGTCTTGGAGTGCTGTCCTATTTCTGGCATATATTAAGGGTGAGAAGCTCATTCCCTTGGAAGTTGCACCTGAGCCAGTTTACTGCTGCCGCCGAATCCTCTTTTTTATATATATATATATATATATATATATATATATAGCAAAACAACAGCACTCTCATTAGATGAAAATAGAAAAAAGATTATTCACCCATATAATCCAAAAAGCAGGCAGCACTCTAAGGTAAAGGTGGATGTATATATACATATACAGTACAGACCAAAAGTTTGGACACACCTTCTCATTCAAAAAGTTTTCTTTATTTTCATGACTATGAAAATTGTAGATTCACACTGAAGGCATCAAAACTATGAATTAACACATGTGGAATTATATACATAACAAACAAGTGTGAAACAACTGAAAATATGTCATATTCTAGGTTCTTCAAAGTAGCCACCTTTTGCTTTGATTACTGCTTTGCACACTCTTGGCATTCTCTTGATGAGCTTCAAGAGGTAGTTCCCTGAAATGGTTTTCACTTTACAGGTGTGCCCTGTCAGGTTTAATAAGTGGGATTTCTTGCCTTATAAATGGGGTTGGGACCATCAGTTGCGTTGAGGAGAAGTCAGGTGGATACACAGCTGATAGTCCTACTGAATAGACTGTTAGAATTTGTATTATGGCAAGAAAAAAGCAGCTAAGTAAAGAAAAACGAGTGGAAATCATTACTTTAAGAAATGAAGGTCAGTCAGTCAGCCGAAAAATTGGGAAAACTTTGAAAGTAAGGGCTATTTGACCATGAAGGAGAGTGATGGGGTGCTGCTCCAGATGACCTGGCCTCCACAGTCACCGGACCTGAACCCAATCGAGATGGTTTGGGGTGAGCTGGACCGCAGAGTGAAGGCAAAAGGGCCAACAAGTGCTAAGCATCTCTGGGAACTCCTTCAAGACTGTTGGAAAACCATTTCAGGTGACTACCTCTTGAAGCTCATCAAGAGAATGCCAAGAGTGGGCAAAGCAGTAATCAAAGCAAAAGGTGGCTACTTTGAAGAACCTAAAATATGACATATTTTCAGTTGTTTCACACTTGTTTGTTATGTATATAATTCCACATGTGTTAATTCATAGTTTTGATGCCTTCATAGTCATGAAAATAAAGAAAACTCTTTGAATGAGAAGGTGTGTCCAAACTTCTGGTCTGTACTGTATACACACACACAAAATCATAGTTCCTGGCTAGATGTCCTGCTTTCCCTGTTGGTTGCAGGGGGCGTGGTCTAATGGAACCGGTGGGCGTGGCTTAGTGGGTCGGCTGTGTGGTGATAGTGCAGAGGGGGGGGGATTGACTAAGTAGCTTCTGCAGAAGGTTTTTATCACAGCCAGCTTCTGACAGGAATCAGCTGTTTGTAGAGAGGGAACAAGCAGCTGATTCCTGTCACAGTTGGAGCGGGCAGCAGGGAGCCGACCACTGACAGGAGCAGACTGCACATGCGCATGAACGAGCTTCCTCTCAAGCTCCTCCATGTCGCGTGCAGCCATGGTCAAACTCAGCTGCAAGGTAGAGCAGGATTAAGGGGGCGTGGCTTATAACTGAAAGAAAAGCAGGCAGGTGTGTTTAATGAAGTATATTAGGGACTTCATTTTTCCCCTGCCTGCCACACTGTAGTGGAGAGTATTTAAAGAGTGGCCAACCCCTTTAATTGTAAATCTAACTTTTTATTTTCTTCTCATTGGGAAACATACTCACTGACTCTATACTAGCTTGGGATGGTTGGAATGTTATATAGAGGCTATGATACGTCCATTGAGTCATAACTGCATCACATCTATAGTCCCTAATGATTGGCTGTCACTGACTTCCAGACATTTTGGGAAAGTCTACCAACCTGGGCTCTGCCCAGGGTCATGTGGTCCTCCTTCTTCCCTGACTTATGATCTGTAAAATGATGAAGGCCATTTTTTTGCGATTTCTGCAGAATTCAAAACCAAAGGTTTGGAGAAATTTAGAAGGAATTTGATTAGTGTAGAATCAAATTGCTCATCTCTATCCAAAATTAGGAACAGGACGCTATTAGCTTGAGCTTCCAGTTTCTTTAGTTGATGTCCTTATTTCTAGAACCACTGTAACTAAAGAAAATGTCTTGCATTGCAGTCAGTTTTCCTGGAACTTTTTCAGGAGAAGAGAACCAGACGCAGCAGAGTATAATTGCATGTAAGCGCTTATTACCCATTTAATGCAGCTTATAAACATGATGCATGAGCGGTTTTGTAGTCCCTGACAGAGGTATATACAGCCATCTGCTGTTGCTTAGAGAGTCATTAGTAGAATGAACATAATGGTACAATGTTGACGGCTGAAATGTCCTCATTTCCATTAGATCTTTAGAGAAAAAAAATACAGTTTTATTTTTTGCCATATGAAACAGAAATTTTCATTCAACTCTTTTAGGTACCACAGTGATTTATAGTTGCTACAATACTGTACACGTATATCATTATACAGTTCAGTTATGGTATGAAGACCATGCTTTATTGATGATATCATTACCAGGGGCAAAGGGTTACTCCATCTGAATTCAAAATTAATGTCAATTTTCTGAACCATAAGTAAGATGGATATATGAATTCAAACAGTTCAACTTTACTTTGCTCTTCACATATAGTGGCACAGAAAGCTTGATGGTTATTATACTCACATGAAGCACAAAAACTTAATGGTTACTGTTCTCACTCAGTAACTAGTGTGAGCATCTTGAGACAGCTATTCTGGGTATTGGACCAGTACTCATACAAGGACTTTGTCAGGCAGTGTCAGCTCCACTAAAGAGGCATTTATTAACAATAAGGATGAGATTTATTTTTGTGGCGAAACCAACCTCGCCACTGGGTTTTGGAGAGGCCTGTTTATCAGCCTCTTGCCCCAGGATTATGGGCCCTCTCATCAGCCCATGCAAAACTTAAACCCCATGGCGATTTGACTGTGTTTGTGGCATCTGAGCGCTCAGATCCAAGCCATATGGGGACATGTGGGGTTTTGAGATGTGTGACAGAACCATCTGTCTGTGTAATTGTATTGTATGTAATGTGAGGGTACCCAGTTAGCTCATTTTATTGTATTCATGTTGTCTGAGTGCCATTCCTCTAATAATATGCACTCAGACTTGAGCTGTCTGGGAATGTGTTAAATGTCTATGTGTATTGTAAAGGGTGGGACATTGTATGTTTGAGTAAGTGATGTCTGTTCCATTGTCCCCACGTGTGTATTGGTGATTTCTCTTTGTCTTGAGAGATAATTGGATTATGCCTCGGGTGTCTCCAGGGCAGAGAGGAGGAAACCATGATGCATTGTGGGGATGTATTGTCTCTGTAAAACCTGCTTGAGCCAGATTGCCATGCTGCCAGCCAGGGCCCAAAAGATACTTTTACAAACTTTTCAACCCCTGGTCTGATTCATGCCATTTTGTAATATGTTGTTCCCCTGAAGGGATTGATTGTGAATATGTAATTTTTATGTGAATGTGATGTATGGTTTTAGAGTTATGAAAGTTAGGTAGAAAGTATGTTTTAACTGTATGTGTAATTGAGTTTACTCTCAGGATAAGGGGAGGGAATATGTGGGATGTAACTGATATGTGATGGGTTGTTTTATACCTCCCTGTGGGCGGTCCTGTATTTGAAAAGACTGTAATAAAAACCAGGCTGGGTGTGCCAGGACCTCAGACCACTGCTTGACCCTCAACACGGAGCCTTGTCTCGTTATTGGGGGGATCCGCTGTATGCTGATAGAGACTGATTGCCAGGAGTGTAAGCTGATTCCTGTTCATCTGCTAGCAGCTATTCGTGAGGTTCCAGTTTGGAGTGCTACTTTGTATCCAGTTCGGGAGGTTGGTGTCCTGCAGTAGCTGTGCCTGTCTCTTAGAAAAGGGGCATATCGCCTAAACGGATTTTAACCCCTTGTCTGCTGAAAGGGACCGTTACATTGGTGGCAGCAGTGGGATCGTTCCTACAGCCAGAAGGACAGCTACAGGAGACACCATTTCTTTGGATTTTACAACTTAAGGGGAACGCATGTCTCAGTACAGCGACCCTAAAAGCACCAGGATGGAACCAGCAGTGGAGTACAGATACTCTGTGGAGGAATTGGACCGTATGATGTGGTTGCAGCTGAACTTCTTCGGACCCAATGCAGCTGAGAAATACGTGAAGTTCGTGAGGAGTCTAGTGTTCAAGACCCTACTATACTGGGCAGAAGGTGACGGTCAGCTGCCACGTTGGGTGGACCTCCACCGGAAGTTACAGTTGCGGGACAGAGAGAGCTCAGTCTCCTCTCCCCAGCGGCAGAGTGTCCAGCAGCGAATTGGGAGCTCAGTCTCCATTCCCCAGCGGCAGTGTGAATTGCAGGGAATTGGGAGCCCAGTCTCCATTCCCAAGCGGCAGTGTGAAGTGCAGGGAGAGGAGAGCAGCATCCTCCCTCCCCAGCGGCAGGCTGAGTTACAGGGGGCAGAGGTAGTTGTTCCTGCCCCCCAGCAGCAGAGTGATATGCCGGGAAGGCAGTGTGAAGTGCAGGGAGAGGAGAGCAGCGTCCTCCCTCCCCAGCGGCAGGCTGAGTTACAGGGGGCAGAGGTAGTTGTTCCTGCCCCCCAGCAGCAGCATGATTTTTTGGGAATTGGGAGCCCAGTCTCCATTCCCCAGCGGCCGAGTGATGTGCCGGGAATTGGGAGCCCAGTCTCCATTCCCCAGCGGCCGAGTGATGTACAGGGAATTGGGAGCCCAGTCTCCATTCCCCAGCGGCAGGTGGAGTTACAGGGGGCAGAGACAGTCGGTCCTGTCCCCCAGCGGCAGAGTGTCCAGCAGGGAATAGAGAGCCCAGTCTCCTTTCCCCAGCAGCAGGACACTGTATTGGGAGCGGAGACGGTCGGTCGCCCTCCCCAGCGGCTGGAAGTATGTATGGGAGAGGAGCTTGTTACCCCCTCTCCCCAGCGGCAGCTTAACGAACCAGGGGGAGACAGTAAGCCCCACAACAGTGCAGATGGGACCATGGTCTCTGCACTTACAGCACAGGGGGTAGAGACAGTCGGTCTCCCCCTCCAACAACCAGACTCTAAGCCAGGGAGCAACACAGAGACCGGGAGTACCAGCTTCCAACATAACCTTGGTGGACTCACTGGACAGAGACAGGCTACCAATTCAACAGGTCCAGTATTGGGTTGTGGGTGGGCTGCCAGACTAACTCAGGTACCGACCGGCGTGAGGTCAGGTATCTGGTTAGTCTTCCGGGGGGGGGGGGGAGATGTGTGGCGAAACCAACCTCGCCACTGGGTTTTGGAGAGGCCTGTTTATCAGCCTCTTGCCCCAGGATTATGGGCCCTCTCCTCAGCCCATGCAAAACTTAAACCTCATGGCGATTTGACTGTGTTTGTGGCATCTGAGAGCTCAGATCCAAGCCATATGGGGACATGTGGGGTTTTGAGATGTGTGACAGAACCATCTGTCTGTGTAATTGTATTGTATGTAATGTGAGGGTACCCAGTTAGCTCATTTTATTGTATTCATGTTGTCTGAGTGCCATTCACCTAATAATATGCACTCAGACTTGAGCTGTCTGGGAATGTGTTAAATGTCTATGTGTATTGTAAAGGGTGGGACATTGTATGTTTGAGTAAGTGATGTCTGTTCCATTGTCCCCACGTGTGTATTGGTGATTTCTCTTTGTCTTGAGAGATAATTGGATTACGCCTCGGGTGTCTCCAGGGCAGAGAGGAGGAAACCATGATGCATTGTGGGGATGTATTGTCTCTGTAAAACCTGCTTGAGCCAGATTGCCATGCTGCCAGCCAGGGCCCAAAAGATACTTTTACAAACTTTTCAACCCCTGGTCTGATTCATGCCATTTTGTAATATGTTGTTCCCCTGAATGGATTGATTGTGAATATGTAATTTTTATGTGAATGTGATGTATGGTTTTAGAGTTATGAAAGTTAGGTAGAAAGTATGTTTTAACTGTATGTGTAATTGAGTTTACTCTCAGGATAAGGGGAGGGAATATGTGGGATGTAACTGATATGTGATGGGTTGTTTTATACCTCCCTGTGGGCGGTCCTGTATTTGAAAAGACTGTAATAAAAACCAGGCTGGGTGTGCCAGGACCTCAGACCACTGCTTGACCCTCAACACGGAGCCTTGTCTCGTTATTGGGGGGATCCGCTGTATGCTGATAGAGACTGATTGCCAGGAGTGTAAGCTGATTCCTGTTCGTCTGCTAGCAGCTATTCGTGAGGTTCCAGTTTGGAGTGCTACTTTGTATCCAGTTCGGGAGGTTGGTGTCCTGCAGTAGCTGTGCCTGTCTCTTAGAAAAGGGGCATATCGCCTAAACGGATTTTAACCCCTTGTCTGCTGAAAGGGACCGTTACATTGGTGGCAGCAGTGGGATCGTTCCTACAGCCAGAAGGACAGCTACAGGAGACACCATTTCTTTGGATTTTACAACTTAAGGGCAACGCATGTCTCAGTACAGCGACCCTAAAAGCACCAGGATGGAACCAGCAGTGGAGTACAGATACTCTGTGGAGGAATTGGACCGTATGATGTGGTTGCAGCTGAACTTCTTCGGACCCAATCCAGCTGAGAAATACGTGAAGTTCGTGAGGAGTCTAGTGTTCAAGACCCTACTATACTGGGCAGAAGGTGACGGTCAGCTGCCACGTTGGGTGGACCTCCACCGGAAGTTACAGTTGCGGGACAGAGAGAGCTCAGTCTCCTCTCCCCAGCGGCAGAGTGTCCAGCAGCGAATTGGGAGCTCAGTCTCCATTCCCCAGCGGCAGTGTGAATTGCAGGGAATTGGGAGCCCAGTCTCCATTCCCAAGCGGCAGTGTGAAGTGCAGGGAGAGGAGAGCAGCATCCTCCCTCCCCAGCGGCAGGCTGAGTTACAGGGGGCAGAGGTAGTTGTTCCTGCCCCCCAGCAGCAGAGTGATATGCCGGGAAGGCAGTGTGAAGTGCAGGGAGAGGAGAGCAGCGTCCTCCCTCCCCAGCGGCAGCCTGAGTTACAGGGGGCAGAGGTAGTTGTTCCTGCCCCCCCGCAGCAGCATGATTTTTTGGGAATTGGGAGCCCAGTCTCCATTCCCCAGCGGCCGAGTGATGTGCCGGGAATTGGGAGCCCAGTCTCCATTCCCCAGCGGCCGAGTGATGTACAGGGAATTGGGAGCCCAGTCTCCATTCCCCAGCGGCAGGTGGAGTTACAGGGGGCAGAGACAGTCGGTCCTGTCCCCCAGCGGCAGAGTGTCCAGCAGGGAATAGAGAGCCCAGTCTCCTTTCCCCAGCAGCAGGACACTGTATTGGGAGCGGAGACGGTCGGTCGCCCTCCCCAGCGGCTGGAAGTATGTATGGGAGAGGAGCTTGTTACCCCCTCTCCCCAGCGGCAGCTTAACGAACCAGGGGGAGACAGTAAGCCCCACAACAGTGCAGATGGGACCGTGGTCTCTGCACTTACAGCACAGGGGGTAGAGACAGTCGGTCTCCCCCTCCAACAACCAGACTCTAAGCCAGGGAGCAACACAGAGACCGGGAGTACCAGCTTCCAACATAACCTTGGTGGACTCACTGGACAGAGACAGGCTACCAATTCAACAGGTCCAGTATTGGGTTGTGGGTGGGCTGCCAGACTAACTCAGGTACCGACCGGCGTGAGGTCAGGTATCTGGTTAGTCTTCCCGGGGGGGGGGGAGATGTGTGGCGAAACCAACCTCGCCACTGGGTTTTGGAGAGGCCTGTTTATCAGCCTCTTGCCCCAGGATTATGGGCCCTCTCATCAGCCCATGCAAAACTTAAACCTCATGGCGATTTGACTGTGTTTGTGGCATCTGAGAGCTCAGATCCAAGCCATATGGGGACATGTGGGGTTTTGAGATGTGTGACAGAACCATCTGTCTGTGTAATTGTATTGTATGTAATGTGAGGGTACCCAGTTAGCTCATTTTATTGTATTCATGTTGTCTGAGTGCCATTCACCTAATAATATGCACTCAGACTTGAGCTGTCTGGGAATGTGTTAAATGTCTATGTGTATTGTAAAGGGTGGGACATTGTATGTTTGAGTAAGTGATGTCTGTTCCATTGTCCCCACGTGTGTATTGGTGATTTCTCTTTGTCTTGAGAGATAATTGGATTACGCCTCGGGTGTCTCCAGGGCAGAGAGGAGGAAACCATGATGCATTGTGGGGATGTATTGTCTCTGTAAAACCTGCTTGAGCCAGATTGCCATACTGCCAGCCAGGGCCCAAAAGATACTTTTACAAACTTTTCAACCCCTGGTCTGATTCATGCCATTTTGTAATATGTTGTTCCCCTGAATGGATTGATTGTGAATATGTAATTTTTATGTGAATGTGATGTATGGTTTTAGAGTTATGAAAGTTAGGTAGAAAGTATGTTTTAACTGTATGTGTAATTGAGTTTACTCTCAGGATAAGGGGAGGGAATATGTGGGATGTAACTGATATGTGATGGGTTGTTTTATACCTCCCTGTGGGCGGTCCTGTATTTGAAAAGACTGTAATAAAAACCAGGCTGGGTGTGCCAGGACCTCAGACCACTGCTTGACCCTCAACACGGAGCCTTGTCTCGTTATTGGGGGGATCCGCTGTATGCTGATAGAGACTGATTGCCAGGAGTGTAAGCTGATTCCTGTTCGTCTGCTAGCAGCTATTCGTGAGGTTCCAGTTTGGAGTGCTACTTTGTATCCAGTTCGGGAGGTTGGTGTCCTGCAGTAGCTGTGCCTGTCTCTTAGAAAAGGGGCATATCGCCTAAACGGATTTTAACCCCTTGTCTGCTGAAAGGGACCGTTACATTGGTGGCAGCAGTGGGATCGTTCCTACAGCCAGAAGGACAGCTACAGGAGACACCATTTCTTTGGATTTTACAACTTAAGGGCAACGCATGTCTCAGTACAGCGACCCTAAAAGCACCAGGATGGAACCAGCAGTGGAGTACAGATACTCTGTGGAGGAATTGGACCGTATGATGTGGTTGCAGCTGAACTTCTTCGGACCCAATCCAGCTGAGAAATACGTGAAGTTCGTGAGGAGTCTAGTGTTTAAGACCCTACTATACTGGGCAGAAGGTGACGGTCAGCTGCCACGTTGGGTGGACCTCCACCGGAAGTTACAGTTGCGGGACAGAGAGAGCTCAGTCTCCTCTCCCCAGCGGCAGAGTGTCCAGCAGCGAATTGGGAGCTCAGTCTCCATTCCCCAGCGGCAGTGTGAATTGCAGGGAATTGGGAGCCCAGTCTCCATTCCCAAGCGGCAGTGTGAAGTGCAGGGAGAGGAGAGCAGCATCCTCCCTCCCCAGCGGCAGGCTGAGTTACAGGGGGCAGAGGTAGTTGTTCCTGCCCCCCAGCAGCAGAGTGATATGCCGGGAAGGCAGTGTGAAGTGCAGGGAGAGGAGAGCAGCGTCCTCCCTCCCCAGCGGCAGGCTGAGTTACAGGGGGCAGAGGTAGTTGTTCCTGCCCCCCAGCAGCAGCATGATTTTTTGGGAATTGGGAGCCCAGTCTCCATTCCCCAGCGGCCGAGTGATGTGCCGGGAATTGGGAGCCCAGTCTCCATTCCCCAGCGGCCGAGTGATGTACAGGGAATTGGGAGCCCAGTCTCCATTCCCCAGCGGCAGGTGGAGTTACAGGGGGCAGAGACAGTCGGTCCTGTCCCCCAGCGGCAGAGTGTCCAGCAGGGAATAGAGAGCCCAGTCTCCTTTCCCCAGCAGCAGGACACTGTATTGGGAGCGGAGACGGTCGGTCGCCCTCCCCAGCGGCTGGAAGTATGTATGGGAGAGGAGCTTGTTACCCCCTCTCCCCAGCGGCAGCTTAACGAACCAGGGGGAGACAGTAAGCCCCACAACAGTGCAGATGGGACCGTGGTCTCTGCACTTACAGCACAGGGGGTAGAGACAGTCGGTCTCCCCCTCCAACAACCAGACTCTAAGCCAGGGAGCAACACAGAGACCGGGAGTACCAGCTTCCAACATAACCTTGGTGGACTCACTGGACAGAGACAGGCTACCAATTCAACAGGTCCAGTATTGGGTTGTGGGTGGGCTGCCAGACTAACTCAGGTACCGACCGGCGTGAGGTCAGGTATCTGGTTAGTCTTCCCGGGGGGGGGGAGATGTGTGGCGAAACCAACCTCGCCACTGGGTTTTGGAGAGGCCTGTTTATCAGCCTCTTGCCCCAGGATTATGGGCCCTCTCATCAGCCCATGCAAAACTTAAACCTCATGGCGATTTGACTGTGTTTGTGGCATCTGAGAGCTCAGATCCAAGCCATATGGGGACATGTGGGGTTTTGAGATGTGTGACAGAACCATCTGTCTGTGTAATTGTATTGTATGTAATGTGAGGGTACCCAGTTAGCTCATTTTATTGTATTCATGTTGTCTGAGTGCCATTCACCTAATAATATGCACTCAGACTTGAGCTGTCTGGGAATGTGTTAAATGTCTATGTGTATTGTAAAGGGTGGGACATTGTATGTTTGAGTAAGTGATGTCTGTTCCATTGTCCCCACGTGTGTATTGGTGATTTCTCTTTGTCTTGAGAGATAATTGGATTACGCCTCGGGTGTCTCCAGGGCAGAGAGGAGGAAACCATGATGCATTGTGGGGATGTATTGTCTCTGTAAAACCTGCTTGAGCCAGATTGCCATACTGCCAGCCAGGGCCCAAAAGATACTTTTACAAACTTTTCAACCCCTGGTCTGATTCATGCCATTTTGTAATATGTTGTTCCCCTGAATGGATTGATTGTGAATATGTAATTTTTATGTGAATGTGATGTATGGTTTTAGAGTTATGAAAGTTAGGTAGAAAGTATGTTTTAACTGTATGTGTAATTGAGTTTACTCTCAGGATAAGGGGAGGGAATATGTGGGATGTAACTGATATGTGATGGGTTGTTTTATACCTCCCTGTGGGCGGTCCTGTATTTGAAAAGACTGTAATAAAAACCAGGCTGGGTGTGCCAGGACCTCAGACCACTGCTTGACCCTCAACACGGAGCCTTGTCTCGTTATTGGGGGGATCCGCTGTATGCTGATAGAGACTGATTGCCAGGAGTGTAAGCTGATTCCTGTTCGTCTGCTAGCAGCTATTCGTGAGGTTCCAGTTTGGAGTGCTACTTTGTATCCAGTTCGGGAGGTTGGTGTCCTGCAGTAGCTGTGCCTGTCTCTTAGAAAAGGGGCATATCGCCTAAACGGATTTTAACCCCCTTGTCTGCTGAAAGGGACCGTTACATTGGTGGCAGCAGTGGGATCGTTCCTACAGCCAGAAGGACAGCTACAGGAGACACCATTTCTTTGGATTTTACAACTTAAGGGCAACGCATGTCTCAGTACAGCGACCCTAAAAGCACCAGGATGGAACCAGCAGTGGAGTACAGATACTCTGTGGAGGAATTGGACCGTATGATGTGGTTGCAGCTGAACTTCTTCGGACCCAATCCAGCTGAGAAATACGTGAAGTTCGTGAGGAGTCTAGTGTTCAAGACCCTACTATACTGGGCAGAAGGTGACGGTCAGCTGCCACGTTGGGTGGACCTCCACCGGAAGTTACAGTTGCGGGACAGAGAGAGCTCAGTCTCCTCTCCCCAGCGGCAGAGTGTCCAGCAGCGAATTGGGAGCTCAGTCTCCATTCCCCAGCGGCAGTGTGAATTGCAGGGAATTGGGAGCCCAGTCTCCATTCCCAAGCGGCAGTGTGAAGTGCAGGGAGAGGAGAGCAGCATCCTCCCTCCCCAGCGGCAGGCTGAGTTACAGGGGGCAGAGGTAGTTGTTCCTGCCCCCCAGCAGCAGAGTGATATGCCGGGAAGGCAGTGTGAAGTGCAGGGAGAGGAGAGCAGCGTCCTCCCTCCCCAGCGGCAGGCTGAGTTACAGGGGGCAGAGGTAGTTGTTCCTGCCCCCCAGCAGCAGCATGATTTTTTGGGAATTGGGAGCCCAGTCTCCATTCCCCAGCGGCCGAGTGATGTGCCGGGAATTGGGAGCCCAGTCTCCATTCCCCAGCGGCCGAGTGATGTACAGGGAATTGGGAGCCCAGTCTCCATTCCCCAGCGGCAGGTGGAGTTACAGGGGGCAGAGACAGTCGGTCCTGTCCCCCAGCGGCAGAGTGTCCAGCAGGGAATAGAGAGCCCAGTCTCCTTTCCCCAGCAGCAGGACACTGTATTGGGAGCGGAGACGGTCGGTCGCCCTCCCCAGCGGCTGGAAGTATGTATGGGAGAGGAGCTTGTTACCCCCTCTCCCCAGCGGCAGCTTAACGAACCAGGGGGAGACAGTAAGCCCCACAACAGTGCAGATGGGACCGTGGTCTCTGCACTTACAGCACAGGGGGTAGAGACAGTCGGTCTCCCCCTCCAACAACCAGACTCTAAGCCAGGGAGCAACACAGAGACCGGGAGTACCAGCTTCCAACATAACCTTGGTGGACTCACTGGACAGAGACAGGCTACCAATTCAACAGGTCCAGTATTGGGTTGTGGGTGGGCTGCCAGACTAACTCAGGTACCGACCGGCGTGAGGTCAGGTATCTGGTTAGTCTTCCCGGGGGGGGGGGAGATGTGTGGCGAAACCAACCTCGCCACTGGGTTTTGGAGAGGCCTGTTTATCAGCCTCTTGCCCCAGGATTATGGGCCCTCTCATCAGCCCATGCAAAACTTAAACCTCATGGCGATTTGACTGTGTTTGTGGCATCTGAGAGCTCAGATCCAAGCCATATGGGGACATGTGGGGTTTTGAGATGTGTGACAGAACCATCTGTCTGTGTAATTGTATTGTATGTAATGTGAGGGTACCCAGTTAGCTCATTTTATTGTATTCATGTTGTCTGAGTGCCATTCACCTAATAATATGCACTCAGACTTGAGCTGTCTGGGAATGTGTTAAATGTCTATGTGTATTGTAAAGGGTGGGACATTGTATGTTTGAGTAAGTGATGTCTGTTCCATTGTCCCCACGTGTGTATTGGTGATTTCTCTTTGTCTTGAGAGATAATTGGATTACGCCTCGGGTGTCTCCAGGGCAGAGAGGAGGAAACCATGATGCATTGTGGGGATGTATTGTCTCTGTAAAACCTGCTTGAGCCAGATTGCCATACTGCCAGCCAGGGCCCAAAAGATACTTTTACAAACTTTTCAACCCCTGGTCTGATTCATGCCATTTTGTAATATGTTGTTCCCCTGAATGGATTGATTGTGAATATGTAATTTTTATGTGAATGTGATGTATGGTTTTAGAGTTATGAAAGTTAGGTAGAAAGTATGTTTTAACTGTATGTGTAATTGAGTTTACTCTCAGGATAAGGGGAGGGAATATGTGGGATGTAACTGATATGTGATGGGTTGTTTTATACCTCCCTGTGGGCGGTCCTGTATTTGAAAAGACTGTAATAAAAACCAGGCTGGGTGTGCCAGGACCTCAGACCACTGCTTGACCCTCAACACGGAGCCTTGTCTCGTTATTGGGGGGATCCGCTGTATGCTGATAGAGACTGATTGCCAGGAGTGTAAGCTGATTCCTGTTCGTCTGCTAGCAGCTATTCGTGAGGTTCCAGTTTGGAGTGCTACTTTGTATCCAGTTCGGGAGGTTGGTGTCCTGCAGTAGCTGTGCCTGTCTCTTAGAAAAGGGGCATATCGCCTAAACGGATTTTAACCCCTTGTCTGCTGAAAGGGACCGTTACATTGGTGGCAGCAGTGGGATCGTTCCTACAGCCAGAAGGACAGCTACAGGAGACACCATTTCTTTGGATTTTACAACTTAAGGGCAACGCATGTCTCAGTACAGCGACCCTAAAAGCACCAGGATGGAACCAGCAGTGGAGTACAGATACTCTGTGGAGGAATTGGACCGTATGATGTGGTTGCAGCTGAACTTCTTCGGACCCAATCCAGCTGAGAAATACGTGAAGTTCGTGAGGAGTCTAGTGTTCAAGACCCTACTATACTGGGCAGAAGGTGACGGTCAGCTGCCACGTTGGGTGGACCTCCACCGGAAGTTACAGTTGCGGGACAGAGAGAGCTCAGTCTCCTCTCCCCAGCGGCAGAGTGTCCAGCAGCGAATTGGGAGCTCAGTCTCCATTCCCCAGCGGCAGTGTGAATTGCAGGGAATTGGGAGCCCAGTCTCCATTCCCAAGCGGCAGTGTGAAGTGCAGGGAGAGGAGAGCAGCATCCTCCCTCCCCAGCGGCAGGCTGAGTTACAGGGGGCAGAGGTAGTTGTTCCTGCCCCCCAGCAGCAGAGTGATATGCCGGGAAGGCAGTGTGAAGTGCAGGGAGAGGAGAGCAGCGTCCTCCCTCCCCAGCGGCAGGCTGAGTTACAGGGGGCAGAGGTAGTTGTTCCTGCCCCCCAGCAGCAGCATGATTTTTTGGGAATTGGGAGCCCAGTCTCCATTCCCCAGCGGCCGAGTGATGTGCCGGGAATTGGGAGCCCAGTCTCCATTCCCCAGCGGCCGAGTGATGTACAGGGAATTGGGAGCCCAGTCTCCATTCCCCAGCGGCAGGTGGAGTTACAGGGGGCAGAGACAGTCGGTCCTGTCCCCCAGCGGCAGAGTGTCCAGCAGGGAATAGAGAGCCCAGTCTCCTTTCCCCAGCAGCAGGACACTGTATTGGGAGCGGAGACGGTCGGTCGCCCTCCCCAGCGGCTGGAAGTATGTATGGGAGAGGAGCTTGTTACCCCCTCTCCCCAGCGGCAGCTTAACGAACCAGGGGGAGACAGTAAGCCCCACAACAGTGCAGATGGGACCGTGGTCTCTGCACTTACAGCACAGGGGGTAGAGACAGTCGGTCTCCCCCTCCAACAACCAGACTCTAAGCCAGGGAGCAACACAGAGACCGGGAGTACCAGCTTCCAACATAACCTTGGTGGACTCACTGGACAGAGACAGGCTACCAATTCAACAGGTCCAGTATTGGGTTGTGGGTGGGCTGCCAGACTAACTCAGGTACCGACCGGCGTGAGGTCAGGTATCTGGTTAGTCTTCCCGGGGGGGGGGGGAGATGTGTGGCGAAACCAACCTCGCCACTGGGTTTTGGAGAGGCCTGTTTATCAGCCTCTTGCCCCAGGATTATGGGCCCTCTCATCAGCCCATGCAAAACTTAAACCTCATGGCGATTTGACTGTGTTTGTGGCATCTGAGAGCTCAGATCCAAGCCATATGGGGACATGTGGGGTTTTGAGATGTGTGACAGAACCATCTGTCTGTGTAATTGTATTGTATGTAATGTGAGGGTACCCAGTTAGCTCATTTTATTGTATTCATGTTGTCTGAGTGCCATTCACCTAATAATATGCACTCAGACTTGAGCTGTCTGGGAATGTGTTAAATGTCTATGTGTATTGTAAAGGGTGGGACATTGTATGTTTGAGTAAGTGATGTCTGTTCCATTGTCCCCACGTGTGTATTGGTGATTTCTCTTTGTCTTGAGAGATAATTGGATTACGCCTCGGGTGTCTCCAGGGCAGAGAGGAGGAAACCATGATGCATTGTGGGGATGTATTGTCTCTGTAAAACCTGCTTGAGCCAGATTGCCATGCTGCCAGCCAGGGCCCAAAAGATACTTTTACAAACTTTTCAACCCCTGGTCTGATTCATGCCATTTTGTAATATGTTGTTCCCCTGAATGGATTGATTGTGAATATGTAATTTTTATGTGAATGTGATGTATGGTTTTAGAGTTATGAAAGTTAGGTAGAAAGTATGTTTTAACTGTATGTGTAATTGAGTTTACTCTCAGGATAAGGGGAGGGAATATGTGGGATGTAACTGATATGTGATGGGTTGTTTTATACCTCCCTGTGGGCGGTCCTGTATTTGAAAAGACTGTAATAAAAACCAGGCTGGGTGTGCCAGGACCTCAGACCACTGCTTGACCCTCAACACGGAGCCTTGTCTCGTTATTGGGGGGATCCGCTGTATGCTGATAGAGACTGATTGCCAGGAGTGTAAGCTGATTCCTGTTTGTCTGCTAGCAGCTATTCGTGAGGTTCCAGTTTGGAGTGCTACTTTGTATCCAGTTCGGGAGGTTGGTGTCCTGCAGTAGCTGTGCCTGTCTCTCAGAAAAGGGGCATATCGCCTAAACGGATTTTAACCCCTTGTCTGCTGAAACGGTCCGTTACAATTTTCAATCAGAATCCTTTTAGATATACAGAGAACTGTAGGTGAAAAGATGCTACTTTGGAGAACTCAAAAAGAAATGTCTGACAAAAGAAAGAAAGGAAGAAAGACTCAATGCAATATGATAATTTTACAGTAATAACCCTTATAGATCATAGGATATGACAATTACAATATACTAGATGAAGGACTCGGCTTCACATGTGTATATTTAATCTATTTAGTTTAATGTTTGTGTGTGTCGGTAAAAGATATCGATAGTATCCACTATAACAGTGACCTCCACAGCCCCCGACCTGGGGGACTTTTAAGTCTGTCTTTTGAGGGTGGTCTAAATGGCCACCCTACCTGCCCCCTTAACTGTGACCTCCACAGCACTCTGCTCCCATAACAGTGTCATCCACAGCGCCCTGCCTCTTTAAAGCAGTGAAAAAAAATGGCTGGGTTGTTATGGAAACCTGGTGTAAAACTGTGTGTATGTGGAGACTAAGGACCTGTGAGCTTCTATTGGCTGATAAGAGACATGTGACCGTGTGTATGGCATTTGGGATATGAAGAGAAAGACCTGCAGGCTTCTATTGGCTAATGCAGGTAATGTGATGTGCCATATTTGCCATTTTTGGGGAATATCTTAGGAACGGTATGTCCTAGGAAGTTGAGACCCGGTTTAAAACCTTCCCGGACACCTGATGTACCTGTGTGCCAAATTTAGTGATTGTAAATGCGACCGTGCGGATTCCTTTAGCGGACATACACACACACATACACTCAGCTTTATATATTATAAGATGTAACATTCAACATATTCCATTCTGTTCAACTTATTCCGGGTGTTTTCTGGGTGCTTTCTGCATCAATATGTCAGTTCTGCAAAGGATAGAAAATGTCCTACTGAACTCAATGGGTCTGCAAGAAAAAAACTGCAGACTGCAAAATACATACGGTCGTGTGAATGCCCCCTAAACTTTATTAAGTCCTCATTAGTGTGTGTGTGTGTGTATATGGTGTGTGTTTGTGCACGTGTGTGAAGCTTTGCTTTTATCTTGGTTTTCTTCATGTTTTTTTATTACATATTTTATCACTTCCAATTTATTTCACCCTTTTTATTACAATTTTATTACACCTTTTCAACTTTTGTGATTTGTAGAAAATTGACTTCCAATGTGTGAAAGTATTGACTTCCAATGTGTTAAGCCATATTGAATTTGTCGCAAGTTTTTCAAATTGAAAGGGGATCCTATGATATATCAGTCTTGCCTAGAACTTAGAAACACTGTGGACATGTAGTTTTGACCTATCTTTACATGTTTGAAGTTAAGTGAGGTCAACATTTCCTAAACTGCTTTACATGACATGTTCGATGTGTCCACCATTCCGGAACATACGAAAACATTTAATCCAGTCTTCGAGAAACTTGCTGAAAAACCACAGCTGATACTTCTTTACGGCACTGTAGGATTCACTTTTTCAGGTGAGCCATATTGCATATTTTTTTCTGCACACACAAAGGACTTTAAATTAGCCCAGAGATAAAAGTGCAAAGACGTTAAAGGGTTTCTACCACTTCGTTTTCACATAATTAGCTTTCAGACACTAGCGATCCGCTATTGTCTGCTCTACCAAACCATCCTAATATAATTGCTTTTGGGGCAGCCGTTTCGCAAAAAAAAGAACTTTTATTGATATGCTAATGAGCCTCTAGGTGCTATGGGGGCGTCATTAGCACCTAGAGGCTCGGTCTACCATCACAAACTGCCGCCGCCCAGCGCGTCCCTCCAGCCCGCCCATCTCCTCCGGAATGCGATCCTCCCTGTGAGCGTATGTATTTGGCGCATGCGCAGTGAATGTCTCACCGCTTTCTGCACAGACATCTCCACTGCGGCTGTTCCTCGGAGCACTATGACGTCATCGCGCAGGCGCAGTGGAGATGTCTGAGCAGGGAAGCGGTCAATCATTCACTGCGCATGCGCCGAATACATACGCTCACAGGGAGGATCGCATTCCGGAGGAGATGGGCGGGCTGGAGGGACGCGCTGGGCGGCGGCAGTTTGTGAAGGTATACCGCGCCTCTAGGTGCTAATGACGCCCCCATAGCACCTAGAGGCTCATTAGCATATCAATAAAAGTTCTTTTTTTAGCGAAACGGCTGCCCCAAAAGCAATTATATTAGGATGGTTTGGTAGAGCAGACACTAGCGGATCGCTAGTGTCTGAAAGCTAATTATGTGAAAACGAAGTGGTAGAAACCCTTTAAGTCTGGTGACCAGTGCCCAGGGAATTGCACATCCAGCCATCTACGTACAGCCACAATATAGTGCTGTATAAAGTAACATGGGAACTCTCTATTCTCATTGAGCACATATGTAAATACGGTGTCCTCTAATATCTGGAGGTACTTTATCATCATTAAGTGATCCATTAATGAAAAAAGGGCTACTATGACCTTTTCCAAACACATTTTTTATTGGTCTATCCATGATGGATTATCTTCAGTCCAATATTAGACATAGCAGTGATTGACTAAGGAAATGTCAACTCCAGCAAGGCAAGGGGAACAGGGGGTGCAGGGGTACAGATAGGGCAATCTGTCAGAAAGATGGGGATCATTAAATGGTGTGTTGTCATCCTGGTACTTGACATATGAGGGATCAGGTTGAAAGATTGCTGGGAGGGGGTGGTGAAGGCCCAGGAGTCATGGTGCACATTGGTATTAATGACAAAATTAGAGGTAGATGGAGGGTCCCTAAAATGGTTTCAGGGAATTAGGTCGCAAGCGTATTTTCTGAAATACTGTACTACCAGTACCACGAGTCACACCAGAAAGACAGAAAGAGATTAGGGAGGTTCACAAGTAGCTGAAGAACTGTTATAGGAAGAAGGGGTTTGGATTCCTGGGTAATAGAGTTGACTTCTTTCTTAGCTATAGGCTCTATCGTAAAGATCGGCTGCACTGCACCTCAATGGGGAATGTCCAGATGTTTTGCAGGAGAAGATGGTTTGGTTGGAGGAGTGTTTTAATACTCAGATTGCTTAATATGAATGATACACCTGTCATTACTTAAAGGGGTATTCTCATCTTATTGATCCTATTTTAATAAATTATATACCCCCCAGTGAGCTTTTTTCAAAATATATTTCATAAAAAAAAACCTACTGTTTTCTTTAAATTCTTCTTATTAAAATTCATTGTTGATCTGACCTGCCCATGGATACGTCCACGTCTCGTCGGCCGCATCCATTGGCCGCGCTTACGCAGAAGAACTCCGGCATCCAGCGTGAACGAGCACGGCTCCGGGCGGCCACGCATGCACAGATCTATATTTCTTTGTGCCGCATCTGAAACAGAGCCGTGCATGCGCGGCTCCATTCTAAACGCGGCACAAATAATTATAGATCAGCAGAGGAAAAGGGGAGCTGTCCGATCTTTGAGAGTTCAGCAGCACAGTCCGGATCTCCTCAGTGAATGGTGAGGAGATTGGGGCTACGCTGCTGTGTATAACTGTCCCCCCCCTTCTTTCAATTTCAGGATGGCCGAGCGGAACCCACCATCGGGCGCTGCGCTGCTGTGTCAGCCCCGATGGTTACCATGGCAACCGGACGCCTTCACAGGCATCCGACTTGCCATGGTATATCTAAGCCTGATCAGGCTCCTGCTAAAGGCAGGAGCCTGACCAGGCTAAGTGTCAGTGCTGTAGGGATCGCCCCCCCCCAACAAAATCATTGGTGGCAGCGGCAGTTCCGATCGGAGACCCAGCAGTGTAATGCTGGGTCTCCAATCGGTTACCATGGCAGCCAGGACGCTACTGAAGTCCTGGCTGCCATGGTCATTTACTCTACAGCAATATACTTACCTGCGCTGTGGCTGCCCGCGCTCCTTCTTGTAACTCATCACTGGTCTGTGCGGCGCATTGCTATAAGCATAAGCAATGCACTGCACAGACCGGTGAGTTACAAGAAGAAGGAGCGTCGGGCGGCTACAGCGCAGTTAAGTATCTGGAGGCACAATGGGGGCAGATGGAGGCACAATGGGGGCAGATGGAGGCACAATGGGGGCAGATGGAGGCACAATGGGGGCTGATGGAGGCACAATGGGGGCTGATGGAGGCACAATGGGGGCAGATGGAGGCACTATGGGGGCAGATGGAGGCACTATGGGGGCAGATGGAGGCACTATGGGGGCTGTTTGAGGCGTATTGGGGGCTTATGGAGGCATATGGGGGCTTATGGAGGCATATGGGGGGTGGCTGATGGATGTAGCAGAGCTGAATGTGCTGCTGTTCAGCCATAGTTCTAGTGGGTAAGGGAATAGACAGATGTAGCAGAGCTGTATATGTGGCTGGCGGGTCAGCATCAATGCTGGTGGAAGAGAGAAACTGATGTAGCAGAGCTGAATACCGTGCTGTTCAGACAAAGTTCTAATCGGAAAGGGAATAGAAAGATGTAGCAGAGCTGTATATTTGGCGGTTTAGAATTAATGCTGGTGGAAGAGAGAATTAGATGTAGCAGAGCTGAATAAGCTGCTGTTCAGTCACAGTACTAATGGGTAATGGAATAGACAGATGTAGCAGAGCTGTATATGTGGTGGGTCAGCATCAATGATGATAAAACAGAGAAACAGATGTAGCAGAGCTGTATATGTGTCACGGCTGAGGATGGGGGAAACCCTCAGCCGTGCGATGCCAGAAGATGTTAGGTCGCTGCTCGACCAGGACGACAGAATTAGGGAGCAGGTCACTTCCTACAGCGTCCCTAACTCTGACCCTGACTCCTAGCTGTATGAGCCAACCCTGATGGTAGGAGGGCTCATACTCCGGAACCTTGGGGTCACTACTAGCCCTCAGGGTGGCCCTGAACTAGGAGCAGGGCAAGACGACCTGTTCCTCCCGGACACGGAGGAACAGGAGTCTCACTGGCCAAGCTGCAAGGAAGGGGAAACACATACAGACATATGGATATGGCAGGTGAACAACACTAGTTCCAAACCTACCTGCCACAGCCTTGCTGACTGGAACCCATGCACCAGTATTGCTGTCCACACAAACACCAAGGAGACAGCACACCACAAAACACACAGGTAACCAGGACATCCATAGCTGTAATAAATTCGGAAAGGAAAACACATCAACTTGACATCATACATAGGATTTATGACCACAAGGGTGGCCCTCACTGGAAGATGGTATAATACCAGGAGGATGACTCCAGCAAACCATGGCTGAAGTACCCCTCAGAGTCTGGCATCCAGCCGGAGCTAAATAGCCCCAAGTGGCTACACCCACACACAGACACACCCAGTGTTCACACACAAAGAAGGGAGTTAACCCTTGCTACACCAGGCAAGGGAAGACTGCCACTGAAAGGGAAAGTGTCCAAACAAACATTACATTGCAGCTGTTACCGCAGGCAACGACATGCGTGGCAACCATGTCCTGGGAAACAGCCAGAAGGCCAAGACACTGCCACCACATGTACAACACCACACGTTGCCACGGGCAGCCACCAGTGAAGGGAAAATGTCACAGTGCACACCAGACAGGGAAAGTGCACACAAGCACACACACATAGCCAGAGGCAACCGCACGCATACCTGTTGTCCGCGGCAACCGCACTTGAGGCAAGCTACCAACAGCCCCCAGCTGCGGTTGACAAAACACACAGACCGCGGGCAACTGCATGCGGCTCCCAAGGAGTCACGACCATAACCATGGGCGTGACACTCCCACCCCTCAAAGCCCCCCTACTAAAAAAAGGGGAAACTAGTGAGGAACTAAAAAAAAGATGGGAGAAGGGAAAAAATTGGGAATTAGCGCCAGTACATGCGAGTCTCCCCAGGACTGCTGCCGGACCCTGGAGCAACACACAGGAACCAGAGACCAGCAAAGAAACAGCCCTGGGAGACCGCACTGACACTGCATCCACTCTCTACTCACATTCCCACTCCAGTCGCTGCCAACAGACACTCCTAACCAGCACACAGCCGGAACTCCAACGGAATGCTGCCAGCAGACGACCAGAGATAGGAACATAGAGAGGGACGTGGGATCACCAACACGGACACGGCAAGTAAGGTGGCGGGGAATAAGCCACCAACTGCGCCGTTAACGGTGATCCCCAAAACGCTCTCCCTCCGGAGAACGCGCATGCACCCCACAAACATATGGCGATGCATGCTGCACCCTCTTCCGAAGGTGGACTTGGCCAGGTGGTAGTTAAGGTTGTACACCATCGGATTGCTGGGCATGTACAGTTGTTTCCTGGCTCCATTATCAATGGCTGACGACAGAGCAGAGTAGGAGAAGGAGGAGGAGTAGTCTGAGTGTAAGAAGCAGTAAGTGATTATCATGATGACAAGGACACTGAACTGGACATGGACGTAGCTCATACATCTTCTGGCGTGGCTTCAAATCTTCAAATATTCATACTTATCACCTCTGGTGCCCTTGTCCATTTGTAACAAAACCACAGTTGTATTGCTCTGTCTTATATTAATTATACATCTGCTGTGTCTAATGCTATTCTATGTGATACTGTCTGGTGAGCTATGTATCTAATCCGATCATGTGTGATACTGTCTGCTGAGCTGTGTATGTATTTTTTTTTAATGTTTAATACTGACTGTTTAGTTGCTGTATCTAATCATAGTGTGTGTCATACTGTTTGCTGAGCTCTGTATCTAATTATCCAATAATGTGTGATACTGTCTAATTCGTTTTGTATGTAATCATTTTAAATTTAATACTCCCTGGTCTTAAATGACTGGTAACGGGGAACAATAGATTGTATTTTCCTGTCCTACAGTCATCCTCTCCCCAGCCTGAAATAGGTAATTACAGGGAGAAATTGATTTTATTCCCATGTCCTACTATGGTCATACTGTCCTGGCCTAAAATGGCTGATAACAGGGAACAATATATTGTAGTCTTCTTTTCCTACAGTTAGCTTCTCCTAGCCCTGAAATAGCTAATAACAAGGAGCAATAGTTTTTATTTCCCTGTCCTAAAGTCAACCTCTCACTAGCCTGAAATGGCTGATAACATGCACACATTTTTTTTCCAGGTTTTAAAGGGCCAACACACGTGGAAAAGACCAGAGGTCCATTTAGATAATGCCCTTAGGAGTAGCCCCAAGTTAACTTTGTTCAGTAGACACAGCAGACCCACATCCACTTTGTAACAGTTCGCTCATTGATCCTGCTGGCCCACCCAAGTTAAAACTGCCTGAAGTATTCAAGGAGCTGACTAATCAGGAGCAACTCCTGCAATATCTGAACACCATCTTCGCTTGCATGGATTCCTTGGTGGTTTCTACTTTGGTTCCCCAGAGATCACAGAATCTGCATCGATCCCACAGCCAGCTTCCACCTCTTGTGGATCTACTTCTGCCACCACGCTATGACGGGTATGCCAAGTTCTGCTGTGGATTTCTGAACCAATGCACCATCAACTTTGAGTTGCAGACTCATCAGTTCCCCACTGACCAGTCCAAGACTGCCTTCCTGCAAATCTTTATTGTCTGGGGAAGACAGCCTGAAGTACTCCCTATGGGAATGGAATGACCCCCTCTGACCTATAATATATGGTACTTTCTGTTTAGAAAGTCCTTGAATTTCCCAGATGGACAGCCACAGCTGCCTCTTCCTTATTTTGATTCTGCCAGGACAATCTTACAGTGACACAGTATGTCATACAATTTGAAATCCTTTTCTTTTTTTTTTAGCAGTCCTGGAACAACAAGGTCCTGATGGCTGCCTTTTCGGAGGGTCTATCAGGGCACATCAAGGACAAACTGGTAGGTTAGGATGTACTGTCAACCCTGGATGATCTGATTTCACTAGCTACCTGCACTTCCCCCTGCCCAGAAGACCATACAATTGGATAGAATCAAACTGTCTGAGGAGGAACATCAGCATGAACTCAGTAATAATTTGTTCTTATACTGTGGTGGCAACTGGGCAAATCCTATTAGTGACAAAAACAACTGGAGACTTAGCAGTAAGACTTGCAAAAAGCAAGCCAGGTTATTAATATTAATGGAATGCACATTTTATCACCAGGGATTTATTTTTCAGATTAGCAGCATAAATGCAAAATTGGCTAAGCAGGTGTGTTTGGTCTGCAATCTACATGAGATAGAAGTGGGTATGTACTGTACCACAACCAAGACCTCTATCCCTGCTTCGGTGTTCTCCATAGTTGGATTGAGGTCGTCACAAGATCCACAGGTATGATGCACCCCTTCAGAGGAGGTTACTAGAGATGAGCAAAGTTATGGAAAATTTGATTCGGCTGCTTTGCTGAATGTCATAAAGAAATTAGCTTTGTGATGAATTACCTTGTCACAAAGCGCATTTCTTTGTATGTAGCTGGTGCAATGACGGGGAACGGCGATTGTGCCACCACCGTCTTCGAACCCCTAATATGCTTATCTCGGCATCTAAAATTAAAAATTAGGGCTTTCAAAGGTAAGGACTCAGGCCTATTTCACCTTAAGGACTTGGCCATTTTTTGCAAATCTGACCAGTATCACTTTAAGTGCTGATAACTTTAAAACGCTTTGACTTACCCAGGCCGTTCTGGGATTGTTTTTTCGTCACATATTGTACTTCGTGACACTGCTAAAATTGGGTCAAAAAAAATCTTTTTTATTTATAATAAAATACCAAATTTAACAAAAATTGAAAAAAATTGCAAATTTCCAAGTTTCAATTTCTCTATTTCTATAATACATAGTGATACCTCCAAAAATAGTTATTACTTTACATTCCCCATATGTATACTTTATGTTTGGATAATTTTGGGAAGGATATTTTATTTTTTGGGGATGTTAAAAGGCTTAGAAGTTTAGAAGCAAATCTTGAAATTTTTCAGAAATTTTCAAAAAAAACATTTTTTAGGGACCAGTTCAGGTCTGAAGTCACTTTGCGAGGCTTACATAATAGAAACCACCCAAAAATGACCCCATTCTAGAAACTGCACCCCTCAAGGTATTTAAAACTGATTTTACAAACGTTGTTAACCCTTTAGGTGTTCCACAAGAATTAATGGAAAATAGAGATACAATTAAAAAATTTCACTTTTTTGGCAGATTTTCCATTTTAATAATTTTTTTCCAGTTACAAATCAAGGGTTAACAGCCAAACCAAACTCAATATTTATGGCCCTGATTCTGTAGTTTACAGAAACACCCCATATGTGGTCGTAAACTACTGTACGGGAACACGGCAGGGCGCAGAAGGAAAGGAATGCCATACGGTTTTTGGAAGGCCGATTTTGCTGGACTGTTTTTTTTTACACCATGTCCCATTTGAAGCCCCCCTGATGCAACCCTAGAGTAGAAACTCCATAAAAGTGACCCCATCTAAGAAACTACATCCCTCAAGGTATTCAAAACAGATTTTACAAACGTTGTTAACCCTTTATAACAAGAGTTATTGGCAAATGGAGATGAAATTTCAGAATTAAAATTTTTGGGCAAATTTTCCATTTTAATCCATTTTTACCAGTAACAAAGCAAGGGTTAACAGCCAAACAAAACTCAATATTTATGGCCCTGATTCTGTAGTTTACAGAAACACCCCATATGTGGTCGTAAACAGCTGTACTGGCACACGGCAGGGCGCAGAAGGAAAGGAATGCTATACGGTTTTTGGAAGGCAGATTTTGCATGACTGTTTTTTTTGACACCATGTCCCATTTGAAGCCCCCCTGATGCACCCCTAGAGTAGAAAATCCAAAAAAGTGGCCCCATTTTAGAAACTACGGGATAGGGTGGCAGTATTGTTGGTACTAGTTTAGGGTACATATGATTTTTGGTTGCACTATATTACACTTTCTGTGAGGCAAGATAACAAGAAATAGCTATTTCTTGTTATCTTGCCTCACAGAAAGTGTAATATAGAGCAACCAAAAATCATATGTACCCTAAACTAGTGCACCCGCCTCCCGCGCACCCGCCTCCCACCCCGCCCGCAATCCTCAGCACAAAAACACAGAGGGCTGCAGGAAGGGGGGGGGGGGGTTAACTTCCAAGAATATGGGCACTTTGAGGTTTCTGATCCCTGCGGTCACGGACCGCAGGATCAGAAACTTGCATAAGCGCTGAAAACCGCAGGTCTAAATTGACCTGCGGTTTGTAGCGATCTCTCTTAAGTACGCCCTGGGTACTTAAGAGGTTAATCAGTAAAAAAAAATAATAATTGCGCGAAATCTCATTGTCTTCAATCCAGATGGCAGCGGCAGGCTCTTCTCGATCGAATGGATAGGGTGAGTATATATGCAGGTGAAACTCGAAAAATTTGAATATCGTGCAAAGTTCATTTATTTCAGTAATTCAACTTAAAAGGTGAAACTAATATATGAGATAGACTCATTACATGCAAAGCGAGATATTTCAAGCCTTAATTTGTTATAATTTGGATTATTATGGCTTACAGTTTATGAAAACCCTAAAGTCACAATCTCTGGTCCCCTTTGCTCAGGGGGTATGGATTAATTAGCTGACTAGAGTGTGACACTTTGAGCCTAGAATATTGAACCTTTTCACAATATTCTAATTTTAAGTTGCATTAATGCAACTTCTTTTAAGTTTAAAGGGTTTCTATCACTTCGTATCACATATTTAGGTGTCAGACACTAGCGATCCGCTAGTGTCTGCTCTAACAAACCATCCTAATATGATAAGTTTTGGGGCAGCCGTTTTGCTAAAATAACAACTTATATCTATATGCTAATGAGCCTCTAGGTGCTATGGGGGCGTCATTAGCACCTAGAGGCTCCGTCTACCTTCATAAACTGCCGCCGCCCAGCGCGTCCCTTCAGTTTGCCCATCTCCTGCTGAATGCGATCCTCTCCGTGCGCGTCTCTGTTCGGCGCATGCGCAGTGAATGTCTGACCGCTTCCCTGCTCAGACATCTCCACTGCGCCTGCGCCGATGACATCATAGTGCTCCGAGGAAAAGGCGCAGTGGAGATGTCTGAGCAGGGAAGCGGTCAGACATTCACTGCGCATGCGCCGAACAGAGGCGCACACGGAGAGGATCGCATTCAGCAGGAGATGGGCGGGCTGGAGGGACGCGCTGGGCGGCGGCAGTTTATGAAGGTAGACGGAGCCTCTAGGTGCTAATGACGCCCCCATAGCACCTAGAGGCTCATTAGCATATAGATATAAGTTGTTATTTTAGCAAAACGGTTGCCCCAAAACCATATTATGTTTATAAATCATATTAGGATGGTTTGTTAGAGCAGACACTAGCGGATCGCTAGTGTCTGACACCTAAATATGTGATACGAAGTGATAGAAACCCTTTAATTACTGAAATAAATGAATGTTTACACGATATTCTAATTTTTCGAGTTTTACCTGTGTATACACTTTTTTTTTATCGGCTGGTGTTGTGACATTGCGTGAGATTTCGCACAGTATCTTTAATTAAGATGGCCACAGCGGGCTCTTCGTGCGCAAATGAATGAATTAAGTATGGGTTTTTTACCGCATTTCAGGGAAAATCGATTTGTTCCCACAAAGCACGAGAAAACTCAGCTTCGCTGCAAATCAAATTTTTACACTTTGGATACTTCTATTCACTCAAAACTAGAGGCTACCCCTAAGGCAAACACTATTACTGGTAAGAAGAATGAAGAATCCTATAATTTACAAATGAGTTTAACCATTTGGGAACATTAGAACTGACTTTGTGGGGTATTGTTTATCTTTATAAGTATTCCCTAATTATTAAATGAATGTAATGTAATGCAATGAAAAAATATCTGACTCCAATGGTGACTCTCGAAAAACGAAGTCATTCTAATAAAATTCTTATAGAGCGTAGCATTCAGCCTCAATCAAAAATTGTAATCCCTGCTTTCTTATCAAGGTCTGCCTGAAAGACACAAAGATTTTATTGCCTGCTCTACCAAACAAGGAGAACAAAATTGTTATTGTGTCCTACAAAAAGCTGCATAACTTAATTTTGTTACACAGCAGGTCCATTTATTGTGTATGTGTGGACAGATAATGCCTTGTTTTATCAGTGTCTGTTCTCAATTAAAAATAGGCATTCAGTGCCTGGAATGAACAGGTGAGAGCAGACAAATGATCTCCCGTTACAAATTGAGAAACTATTAATTATTTAAGCAGTTGTAAGACTAATAACACACTTTATTAGTGTAATATTGCATTAGCAGTAGGGCTTACGGAGTGAAAGCCAAGTCATTAATTTTAATGGACTGCTCATTTTATCGCCTAGGGAATTTGATCAGATCAACATAAACGCACAAAGTGAAATCACTGCAGCAACCACCAGGTCGTCAAACCGATTTGTAATGATTTTTTTTCTTTCTTTTCGTTATTTAATTTAAGTTTTTACTTAGAACTCTCTTGATGGTGATACATGAAGAAAATGGAGGGCAAAGATAAAAACCTGGGATCTTTTGATCCCCTGTCCTATTCATCCTAATAGGGTGAATAGGATTTTGACACACTACTTGCTGAGCTATGCCTCATGCACAGCAGGGAGATTACCATGGCAGCCATAGGAAGCTTCAGAAGCGTGGTAACCGATCAGAGCCACGCGATTTAACTGTGGGGGCTCCAATTGGAAGGCAGAGGGAGACTCATCTGTCTGCCTTACCTCACAGGTGCTGCAATCCGACATTAATCACGGCATCTGAGGCTTTAAATGATGGTGTTCGGCAGGATTGCCATTCCCTGTAATTGCTGTCGGGTGTCTGCTGTATGATACAGCAGGCACTCGCGGCTTATTGAGCGGGCTCACTGTAGCAGCTCACCCCATACATTCCCTCAGCTACCGTAACGTACGGGAATACCTGATTTGTCAAATTAATTTGTATATAACAAATCATATTTCTTGCCATACTTCAGCGAATGGACCAAATTAAAAATTTAATTTTTCTAAATCTCTGAATACCAGCCATAGAACATACAGCTGAATAGGTAATATACTTAGTCCTCCCTTCACTGCATAATTGTTAAGATTTGATTTTCAGCAGTAAATCAACAGAGTACCCCAGTACCCCAGAGAACCCCAGGGACAAATCCTCCATGCTTTAGCATAACTAGACTGTCATTCAGAGTCCCTGGAAAGCCAGGTAACAATATAATGATGATAATGCCTGTAAAGCAATGCAGAAATAAATGATATGGACCTGTAGTAGGGATTGCTGAATCATAGGTCATTCTCCTTACTCCAATAGTGTTATATAGCTAGACAGATTTGTCTTTCAGGCTCCTGTGAAAGCTACAGTAGGTTACCTGCACAATGTAAGGTACCATTATAGAGTCAGTGTGTATACCTCCACAAGATTGTAATTCAAATCTCCAACACTGATGAATGTCAAAGTTGCCCAAGACAGTGAGAAATCCTCCTGGCTATATAGGCAAACTTGACAATAAGGTACCTGAGAAAGCTGGGTAGCACTTTCTGTAATGTCAGTGATCTGGTGACGTCTTCTATCCCTGAACACATATAGGGGAGGTTTTATAAGAAACTGCTGAAGATTTGTAGCCTCCAGGCTCCAGTCTTTTCACAGAGTGTCCATTGAAGTTAATGCATTGCTAAAGGACTTGTCCAAGCTATTTTTTGTTTGTATGTAAAGGGTTTTCAATTCACTTACTTGATCTACAGTGGCCCTGTTCTCCTAGTTATCCGAGTGTCACATGACCTGTGATGTCAGCTTCCTTCCTTCTGTGCACAAGACTGAGGGAGCAGGATGAGCAGGTCTGCCTCTGTGCACTGAACACCACACCCCCTGCACTGCCCGATCTGCCCTGTGTCTCCCGTCATACTGATTTAACCCTTTCTACCATAAGCAGCACAGACTCAGGTACTGAGCAGCTACCGGGTTTCCTCTTCTCCAGGTAAGAAGAGATCAATGCTGTGCACAGGATCTTCCCTCCCTCCCCACCCTGCAGAACCAGAGCTGACAAAGACTGGGGTTCTCTCCTCTCTACTCTTCTGCTGGCTGCCAGGAAGTGTCTGCAGAACATTACACAAGAAAAGGTAGGGGGAAGATCATAAGGAAAAGCTCAGAAATTGTTGTTAAACGCCCACACAGCTCTGCAGCTGTGTGTCAACAAAGGGCCAGAACAGAACAGAACTAGGGAAATGAGGAACTATATATATATATATATATATATATATATATATATATGCCTAAACCTTGCTTAGCTTACATATATATATTGCTGACCATCAGATTTACAGTACTTTATATATATATATATATATATATATATATATTTTTTTTTTTTTACATAACTCGGACAACCCCTTTAAGCTTTTTCCCTTCTTGAGAGCTCATGAGCTGAGAGAGAGTGAAAGACAGAGAGAGCCTAATTGTCACCATCAGTGTGGGGGGAAACACCACACTGAACACAGGAGGGAAGGGGAACAGTAACTGGGCCTGGAAACTAGGAAAGAAACAGGTCACCTCCTAGACAACCCTAATCCGGGCCCTATCCATCAATATGAATAGACTTTGAAGGTAGGAATATTCATAAGCAGTATACCTAGGCCTTTATATCCCTATAAGGCCCTGGAAAAGGTTACGACCAGAGAAAACCCCTTCCTCCCCAGATGGACAAATGGAAGGATCTGTCTCTGTCCCAGATACAAATACCAGGGAATATAAAAAACACAAACAAACACGACACTTAACTTCTGTAGAGACGGACGAGCAGGAACACCAGCTCCGCCAAACCCAAATGAAGCTATCTATCGCATAGTCAGAAGGGTGGGGTCAGACTATAAAGGGTAGAAGTGATGACCACTGAGCAACAGCTGAGAAAAGTGAAGTGGTCATTAACCCTATCAACACTGAATCAAGAGAAATCAAGGAGGATGTTAGATTCCTCCATGCTCAGCCAATCTCCTTGATTTCCTGACATCAGTCACCTGAGGGACCGTGACACTAATAATGCTACTCTGGGTTTCTAGGCATTATATATGTGTTGTCTAGGTAGGTATTCTTTCTCATTAAGAAGAGCATCTAGTATGCATAGTACTTGACTTGACAACTCTGATGTCCCATCAGTAATTACACCTGCTTACCACTGCAATGCCAACAGCGAGCAGGTAAACAGTGAAGAGAACACTGTTCTCAAACGAACAATGCGGTCTCTTAAAACAACTGATCGGTGGGAGTGCCAGGAGTGGGGCCCAGCTGGTCTAAGGATAGGTCATCATTATTAGAAACCAAACGACTCCTTCAACGACTTCTATAGGGTCTATACTCATCTAAATCTGATTTTACTTTTACAAATTTTCAACCTTTCCTGTCAATAAATTTAGTTTTTCTTTTTTTAGAAAAGAAATTCCTTACCAACAACATATTCTTTTATTTCTTGTGTTTTCTTATGGAATTTGTAGACTTTGGCTTCAAGACCATTCACATATTATTCTATGTTCTCAAGAGCTTTGTGATCAGTTAATTAAAAAGTAATAATCTCTGTGATTTCCGAGCTTGGAAAGGTCAAGGTGACCTCATAAAGAAAAGGCTAACTCTGATGTCAGTCACACAATCTTTCTTCAGATACTCACCTCTAATTGCTGCTGCTCTCTCAAAACTTGATAAACTAAAATCTATGGCATGCGACATATTTCATATGTTACAATAGGAGACAGCTGCTGCGACTCTACATCGGGCTCTGGAATGATTAGGAATATTACCTCCATGATATCGACCTGTTGCCTTTGATTAGTAATTTGAATTCTTGGTAATTTCTTGGTAATTTCCCTGTTGAACTTCATTTACATTTCTATAAGTATCATGTTGATTTTTGCATGTTTAGTGACTTGCCACTTAATATTCCTGACTGCGGTGAATGCAGACTGTGCTTATAATGTTTTCAACGTATTAAAAAAATTAGATTCTTGGGGCATGGGACTGTAGACTTTATATGTTTTGCTATTTTACTATTTGCATTTTTTGCATGGGAGGCAATTGGTGGCATACACTATCCCAATGTATGATATTGTGGCAATGTTGATGAGATTCTTTTAAAAGTAATCAAATTTATCGTACTGTAAAATTGTGAAAATTGGCTGCACACAAATCGGCAAAGCAAATCCACAGCCTTTACAACCCATGTGGATATATCATTATAGGTATGCTTTATTTTTCGGCGTTGGGTAATGGCAAAACACTTGGCCCACTGTTCATGTGTCCAATCTTTTTAGACTCTGCTCCACAGGCACACAGAGGTTTCCTCTAATGGATTCCTTATCATGATACTCTGTAGAACATGGCATTCTGAACATTATGCTTTGTGTGCATTGTGCTACGAAGCTACATTTGAAGCAAATTTGAGACATTTGTTGGAAAAAGAATTTAACTTAAAGCCCCTGATGTGATCCACAGCATAGTTTGCAGTTTGCCCTCCTTAGTTCACCACACAATAATAATGGTTCTTTAGTGGCCCCCAGTAGGCTTGAGCGAATCGAGCTTCGGATCATAGATCCAAAGTCGATTTGCTCAAAAACTTCGGTGTATTGGCTCAGTGTAACCAAACTTCATCTCAGCTGAAGTTGCGCTAGACTTCGGTGAATTAGTACGGTATTCCTATCTGTTTATTTAAAAACATTTTAAAATAGGAATCCAAAGTAGGCTTTGTACTGGATGGTACCTCAGTACCAAACACCACTTTGGATTCCTATTTTACACTCTCTCCTCCACTATTAGCAGTCAGGGTAAAATTAGAGAAGCTCCAGATAACCAATCAGCTTTCCACACCATCACTAGGGTTTTGAGCTGAATCACTAAGGACAAGATGCTGTCATCATTATCAACATCATTAATAGAATAAACAGTCAGGAAAATATTGTTACTTTTATATTTTATTAGATTTTATTCATTTTCTGAAGCTTTTAAGATTCTCTTGGAAGAAGACTTTTGATACATATTTCAAGGACGCCTTATCTTGAGTGAAGTTCGTGTTCAGAGAATTTGCAGCACAATGCCTTTATTTAAACAATGAAATGAACATGGATAATAAGCTGCTCAGAAACATAATAAATCCGTTCAGTTCCTCTCGATTGTAACATCCTCTTGTTTCATTATGCACCTGACATTTCCTTTGACATATCATGTATGGCTTGACCTCTGTTTGGAATGTAAAAGAGCAGAAATTTTCCAATGAAGGTAACACTACAGTGGGAATTAATAGTAATAGAAGTTCTTGTAAAGGCGAGAGGTTTTCATTCTTCAAACCTTCTCAAATTCCTTAGAAATGTAAATTATTTAGCCTTTCATTAGGAATGAAATTCCAACTCTAATCTCAAGCTGCTGAAATTATTGTGGAGAATGGCGTCACCATTTGGGATAAACTAAACAGAGTAGGGCAGCAGGCAGACTTGTCAGAACTTGCCTCTTTTCTTGGTTTCCATGACAGGCGTATTGTCAAGTCGCTCACCCCTTAACCTCCCCCTTCCCAACCCAATAATGACAGACTCAGCAAGTGGATTTATTGGCCACAACCGCCTTTTTTATTAATAACATAAATACAATAAATACCATAAATATAACTAACCCAAGGCCTTCCCACCAGAAGGTCCCCGCCCCAAGAACCTTACCAAGAACCTAGAGAAATGACAGCACGGGGAGGGTCCTTGGAGCCCCGTAAAAATAACAAATAAAAAATACAAATGCTCTGCCCTCAGTTACTTACCTCTAGCTGATAAACGCCAGCTCAGAGGCAGAAACCGTTAACCAAGGGCAAACAAACGTTGGCCGCTACCCGCCATATCACACCCCAAAACCAATACCTGGGGAGTCCAGAGCCCTCCTTGGCTCCATCCCCACTACGCCAGAGCCACCATAACCACCAACTCCAAAGACCCACCACCGCCCACGACACAAGAAGGTGAACACCTCACCTCCTTGCGTCCCTCCACACTCGTAACGCCAATTCAATCCCGTTCTACAAACTGGAACACCAGATCCCTACAGCATTCAGGAGTACCCCATCACTTCTCCAAAATGCCCCCTCATCTGACTCTAGCTCCTTATGCCGAACATCAATTCCACCATTCCTCGCTACAAACCTACCCACAGCCCTGTTCACGTCTATCCTTGCTTTATTCAGGCGTTTCACAGACCTCCCCTCCCTCCAGTGCTTATGCAGCACCATGTCTGACCAAATCATCACCAGCTGCGGATACTGCGCCTACAACAGCAGCAAGTCAAACTTGATGCCCTTCACCAGCTCACGTTTATTCCCACATGCAACACCTAAACTTTTGGGGGCATATCTAACCGTGAAAACCTGCGAAACTCAGTAAGAACACAACTTCACAGCATACCTTTCATCCCCAACCTTCAGATCAACGCCACCTCTCTCGAAAAACCCAACTGCCTTCCATTGAGCCTGACCACTGTTCGTAACGCTCCCCAGAACACGTAAGAGTGCCCCATAATCCACACCAGATACTGCGAAACACCTGTAGGGAACACAAAAATAACACACATCAATCCCCGACTGCCGTCAAGACCCAACTCCTGCCTCAAAAACTCCCCCCATTATACCCACGCACGTCTAACATATGACTGGAACCGAATAGACTCCCAACCATCAATGCGCCTAATAACTTCCTCCCTCAACTCCCTCCTAGCCGCTTCTATAGCCGTGCCTATCCGAAAAGAATGACCCTCATATAACTCGTTGTCACGATTCCAACCTCTTCAAGCAGGCTCTCATAACAGCTATAAACTGGAAACGAGAAGGAAATGACCCATCCTCATAAACCATCAACAGGCCAACCTCCCCAAACTCTCTACTTCCACAAAATTCCCTAAGGCATGGAACCGGGCACACGTTCGACTCTGCCACCTGGTACAAAACCACCCGACAACCCCGCCCCAGTTGGTCAGTTTTTTTACCTCCTGATACAAAACTCCAAACTATCATTAAATAACACCACTGACTCTTACTCAGACTAACCAACTCCCCAATCCTCAATGCCTCAAAGGAAGCTAGCGAAAAAGAGAGCTTAAACAGCCCGACCTCCCCCACCAACCCACAAATCCACTCTAGCTGTCCCATCATATCTACCAACAAAGCAAACGAAACCGGACGACGTTTTTCCAACCCTGATGAACGCTTCCTCCAACCCCTTAGGGCCTGCACAACCCAAAACGGTTTGGTCACATCCGCTGCCCCCCGACACCTACAACCAAAAGCCACCCCAGCCATAAACTTGTTCAATCTGGAAAACAACTATCCCCCCTCCCTATAGTGCCCCACCCAAAGCAACATCAAAGCTCCATCATCAAACCCACTTCTGTGAAAAAGCTGCCTCCAAGTCTCCCATAAGCCCCATGCCCTTACATACGCCGCCCAGGTCCCCGCCGAACAAGGAACCCCTCACCAGATCTTTAACCGACCAAATGGCAGATTCCACAGCTCCTGGGGAAAGCTCGTCCCTTCCATCTCCACCTCTGGTCCAAACACCCAAAAACGCTCCCACTGGAAACGAGACAAAGCATCTGCAATTAGTTACTAACTCCACGGACATGAGACGCTACCACCCATGTGTTCAAGGATAAGCAACCCAAAATTAAATGCTGAAGCAAGCGCACGACCTGCGGCGATGAAGCTAAATTGCGATTAATGGCCTGAACCACCCCCATGTTGTCGCAATAAAAACACACCTTCACCCCCCCGGTAGCTTGCACTTAGAAAGGAAGCTTGGAATAGGGTAGAGGAGGAGGAGTGCCACTGACTGCGGAATATGGGCGAAAAAAAAACATTGCGGCCCTAGGTTGGGAGGGAGGATTAGTCTGGTTATCCACTCCGGGGTTTGAAAGGGGCATGTTAGATACTGGTGGGTCAGCACCATTTGCTTAACCATACAGCTTGTGTTATAGAGGACTTGTCTCCTGGACCCTGTTTGAGGAATTTTTTTGTGCCTAAAAAAGAAGGTCTGCTAGACGTCAACCAATTGCGGACAAGACTGAGATAACAAGCGGAATGTGAGCTTGATACAACAAGTGAGACCTGTTAACCGATATACAGTGCTATACAGGAAACGGCTTGAAAGAATTGAAAACAGGAATTAATTCAACTAACTTTACTAACTGACTGCCTGCTACTGACCTTTATGATAGAAATTACCAGAGACTTTCACTATTACAATTATGAGTTGTTGTTTTTTTGTTGTTTTTTTAAACTAACTAACCATATTATAGAAAATTTATTGGTAACCAAAATTGTTTCAGCATTTGAGCACCACCAGTGAAATTGTAAATAACTGCATGAGAACGTATGGGGACTGGCAAAAGGAACTAAAAGAAACTAACCTAAATAATATAACTAATCAAGGGATAGCCAGTGACCCCTGTGACACTAACTATCTGGAACTGCTGACGTACTAATTAAAGAGTCTCTAATCAATTAATTGTTAATACACTACTAATAGTAAAGACGGTCTCCTAACTGTTAACCGACTGTGAATATATGAAAATTGCTGATTTACGTGTACGGGATAGATATACTGTTTTATGTGATCTGTCCCCCTCTGTTGCTTTATACTGATAGAGTATTTGGGCTAGCCTGGGGAGGAGGAAAGGGAGGTCGGGGGTGAAGTGGGAAAAAGGCAAAGGGGCAACTGGAGTTGAATACTACGATTTCCCCAGTGCCTAAAAGAAATGAGAAATCCAAACAGTTACTCCTGACTAGTATGCGTGGACACAGCCCTGCTAAGAAAAAATAAAGAGGATGGGTTATTAGACCAGGAGGGGGAACTTCTCTTGGAGGTAAACTCGGAGTCGGTACTGGCAGGGGATGGCCCCCAGTCTGGGGAGAGAGGTGATGGTCAGTCTGATGAGGCCGAAAGCAAAAGAGCAGCTTTGGAACAGGCTCCTAGCCTGCAAGATATATTTCAGGAAATAAAAAAATGTAACATGGCCATATGGGACCTCTCTCTCCAGACTGGAAAAATCAGGGAATCGGTCAGATTCCTTAGGGCGGATCTACAACATTATAAAGATAGACTGCTAGAAGTAGAGAAAAGAATATCAGAAGTGGAGGATACAGTGCAGACAGTGGTGAAAGAGAGAAACATGTTAATGGTAGAAAATAAGGAAATAAAATATAAACTAATACAGTTGGAAAACAGGGCCAAGAGGTCAACGCTGAGATGCTTGGGAATCCAAGAGGGAGCAGAGGGGCAAGACCCTCGTATTTTTATACAAGACTGGCTGAAGGAACAATTGGGTCAGGATATTTCCGAATATAAAAGCTTTGTGGAGAGTGCCTATAGAGTGCCGGAAAAGATACCTCCTCCAGGTACAAGACCGAGGGTAATGATTTTGAATCTGCTCTCGGTCAGGGACAGGGAGGAGATATTGCACAGCGTAAGAAGGAAAGGGAGGCTGGACTATGCGGGTACAACAGTTATGATATTTCCCGATTACGCAAAAGAAACGGTAAATGAAAGAAGCCGGTTTATGGATGTGAAAAAAATATTGCGGTCAAAGAACGTTAAATATTCAATGATGTTTCCGGCCAAGCTTAGAATTGAATGGGAAAGTAAATCGTGGTTCTTTGAGACAGCAGAGGCGGCGGGAGAATGGATTAAGGAAAAGATAAAGGGCTGAGCGGTGGGCTGGGATATACGGGGTGCTGTAAGGGGGAATGCTAGTTTAGAGAACCAGGACCCAGGTTTCCTGGATCATTTGTGAGGGATGGGTGAGGTTTGCCGGTTGCTTGTTTTTTGTTTTTTTCTTCACCATTGTCTCCTTTCTCTATCCCTGTTGTGCCATTCCTCTTCCTTTTCTGTATCAGGGTTTTCGACCCGTCTACAATATTGAGGGCCTGTCATTTTATGGTAACGATAGGAAGATGATTAAAAAAAAAAAAAAAAAAAAAAAAAAAAAAACATGAGAATCATCTCATGGAATATTAGGGGGTTGAGTAGGGGTTCAAAGAGAGCTGCAGTCTTCGATGCAATACACAGATCTCTCCCTGCAGTGGTCTGCTTGCAGGAGACACACCTCACGAATGAGACGATGGTTGGGATAGGTAGACCATGGATGCAATATGCTTTCCACTCGGTATACTCAGCATACGCGAGAGGAGTAAGCATATTAATACATCCCGACATAGATATAAAAATAGTGAAAGTAATTATAGATAAGGAGGGCCGCTATGTCCTGTTGGACTGTATACTGGAAGGTAGAGCGTGGTTAATAGCAAGTGTGTATATACCGCCACCCTTTAAAATCAACGTCCTTTTAAAAATGTATGATATTGCACTTAAGGCAGGGGATAAACTGCTGTTGGTGGTTGGAGACTTTAATAACGTTATGGATGCAAGAATAGATAGATGCAAATTTGGGAATAATCAGGGTCCCTGTATGGGATCTAAACTAAAAAATATCACTAAAGAGATGGGTTGGGCTGACATTTGGAGGGTCATGCACCCTAATTTACGGAAATACTCATGTTTTTCAAAGACTCATAGGAGTCTATCACGAATTGATTTAGTTTTCACAAATGAGAAAAGTTCACTGGAAATTGCAGGGGTGAAATATGGGCAACGGGGTGTTTCGGACCACAACCCAGTTAATATAGATATTAAAACACAAAAAATAAAAAGAAGAGGGATGAACATAAGTATAGGATGGATAAACATGATGGATACACACGACAAGATCTTGCGAGAGATAAGAAAATTCTTTGAAATAAACGATGGATCAACAACAGTTAATATGGTATGGGAGGCTGCCAAGGCCTTTATTAGAGGGATCATTACTAAGTATACAGTGTTATATAAGAAAGGAATAAGGGAGAAATTAATAAAACTGGAAGGCGAGGCAGAAAAAAATTATACTGCAAACCCTACAGATCAAAATTATACTCTCTTGATAGAGAAGGCCTCTGAATTAAAGGATGATGTCACGGGGTTCCGAAGGTGCACTCGGTCCCCCATCGCCCGCAGACTTGTTGCTTAGCTTTGGGAATGAGGATCTGTGTTTGACCTCATTCCCAGGGCGGCTTTACTAGCTGGGTGGCTCCCTGCTCCTAAGTCTGCCTTGAGCGCAGAGCTGAGATCACTCGGTGCTCGACTGGTTGGTCTGTCGGTCATGTGACGCTGGCCACGTCACATGACCCTCACTCCCCACTATAAATACAGGCAGCCTGCTGGCTACAGGTTGCCTGTTAATTTCTATGTTCCTGGCTATCTGTTGGACTGCTGAATACTTACCTGATCTTGTTCCTTGACTATCCTTTTGCCTGATCCTCCTGTACTGCGCATCCGTCCTGGTATTGTGACCTCGGCTCCCACCTGACTACTCTCTTAGGACTCCTCTTGTACTTCTCTGCTCTCCTGGTATTTATGACCCCGGCTTCTCCTGACAATTCTCTGCTTGCTCCATTTGTACTTTGCAGCTTTCCTGGTATTGACTCGGTCCGTTCACATCCTGTTGTTTGTCTGTCTGTCATCCCTGCACTTACTCCAAGTTAGGGATTGCCGTCCAGTTGTCCCCTGTCATTAGGACTCGCGAGGAAAGTAGGCAGGGCCAGGGGTAAGGGTGGAGCGCAGTGGTCACTTCCCTCCCCCCTGTGTGTGTGTGTATGCGACCGTTACAGATTAACAGGCCCAATAACCACTGTATTATGAATCCTCTGGTGACCCTGACTGACTATGTCTCTAATCTGACGCAGATGGTGCAGGAGTTAGGGGGAAAACTCAGCTCTTTTGAGTTAGGGCAAGGCTCTTCCACTCCTCAGGCCTCCAGTCCGCATTTTGAGCCCCAGATTAAGCTCCCAGAAACCTTTACTGGAGACCGGAAGAAGTTTCTCTCTTTTAAGGAGAGTTGCAAACTTTACTTCCGTTTGCGCCCCGTGTCCTCTGGGCCCGAGAGTCAACGCGTGGGCATTATCATTTCCCGATTACAGGGTGATCCCAAGGACTGGGCGTTCTCTTTACCTGCTGGCGCCAGTTGTTTATATTCTGTGGAGGGGTTCTTTCAGGCCCTAGGTACCCTCTATGATGAACCAGACAGGGCTCCAGTAGCCGAGACGGCTCTAAAGGCACTGGTTCAGGGCAATTTACCAGCGGAGGATTATTGCACCCAATTCAGAAGGTGGTGTGTCCCCTCAGGATGGAACGAACCAGCCCTGAAGAGTCAGTTCAGCTCAGGTCTGTCTGATAAATTAAAGGATCTTCTGGTCAGTTATCAACTTCCAGAGACCGTAGAGGAGATGATGACCCTTGTTGTCCGACTTGACCGACGGGTTAGAGAGAGACGACAGGAACAACAGTTCTCTTCCCAGATGGTGGTCCAGCCAGAGGCCTATCCCAGAGACAATGCTGAGGTCTCCACCGAGGAACCCATGCAGGTTGGCATGACCCGAGGGAATCTTCGCCGCAGACGTGGAGAATGCTTTTACTGTGGAGATTCTGACCATTGGATCAACCAGTGTCCTAAGAAGGTCCTCTCTGTCAAGTCTCCTAAGGCAAGGCAACCTAAAGACCAGGTACACCCTGAATTTTCTAAATGTAAGCTTTCGGTACCCATTACGATTTCTCTGGGAGTAGATAAATGGCCGGGTAAAGCCTTTATTGATTCTGGCTCAGCGGCTAGCTTTATTGACTCTGAGTATGCTGTTAGATTGGGTATTCCTATGTTTGCCTTACCAACTCCTATCCATGTCATGGCTATTGATGCTACTCCTCTTATTGGTGGTACGGTGAGCTTATGTACCTCGGAGATTTCTCTAACCGTGGGTGTGTGCCACTCAGAGAGATGTTCACTTCTAGTCCTGGAGAACCTACCTGCTGAGGTGGTACTAGGGTTGCCTTGGCTCCGACTACATAACCCCACTATAGATTGGTCCAATGGGGAGTTGGTGAGATGGGGGCCTAAGTGTGACTCGTGCCTGTCCGTGTTACAGGCTGGGGTCTCAGTAAAGTCTGATACTTTACCCTCTGTTGTTAGAGAATATTCTGATGTATTCTCATCACCAACCCCGGAGGTTCTACCCCCCCATAGACCTTATGATTGTACCATAGAGCTAGTAGAGGGGGCCAAGTTTCCTAAAGGACGAATTTATAATCTTTCTATGCCCGAACGCAAGGCCATGGAGGATTATATTAAGGAGAGCCTTGGTAAAGGGCATATTAGACCTTCTGTCTCTCCTATGGGGGCGGGGTTTTTCTTCGTTAAGAAAAAAGATGGTGGTCTTAGGCCATGTATCGATTACCGGAGATTAAATAAAATCACTGTCCAGAATAGATACTCCCTCCCATTGATTCCGGATTTATTTAACCAGGTCCTGGGGGCAACCTGGTTTTCCAAAATTGACCTGAAAGGGGCATACAATCTAATCCGAATCAAGGAGGGAGACGAATGGAAGACGGCGTTCAATACTCCGGTAGGACACTTTGAATATCAGGTGATGCCTTTTGGACTCAGCAATGCCCCAGCTGTGTTCCAAAACTTCATGAATGACATTCTTAGGGAGTTCTTAGGTAAATTTGTTATTGTCTATCTTGACGACATTTTGATATTCTCTCCTGACTTCGAATCCCATGTGTCTCATGTTAGACAAGTATTAGAGGAGTTGAGGGAGAATCAGCTATCCGCTAAACAAGAGAAATGTGTCTTTGGTGTGCAGGAGATTCTGTTTCTAGGGCATGTTCTGACTCCTCACGCCTTCAAGATGGATCCTGGTAAGGTACTAGCAATAAAGGAATGGGTAAGACCTTCATCTTTAAGGGCCTTACAACGGTTCTTAGGTTTCGCCAATTACTATCGTAAATTTATTATGAATTTTTCCGTAATTGCTAAACCGTTGACCGACCTTACTAAGAAAGGGGCGGATTTGGAGAATTGGTCTACTGAGGCCATTTCTTCATTTGAAAAATTAAAAAAGGCATTTAGTAGCGCTCCCATTCTGATCCAGCCTGATCAGGAGAAACCTTTTATTGTGGAGGTGGATGCGTCCGAGGACGGCGCAGGAGCAGTCCTTTCACAAGGTCCTGCCAGCCTCACTAATCTGAGACCATGTGCCTTCTTCTCCAGGAAATTCTCTCCCACGGAGAGAAACTACGACATAGGGAATAGGGAGCTGCTGGCCATTAAATGGGCATTTGAGGAGTGGAGGCATTTTCTGGAGGGGGCAAGGCATTGTGTAACTGTTGTCACTGACCATAAAAACCTTATGTTTCTCGATTCTGCTAAGAGGTTGAATCCCCGTCAAGCCAGATGGGCTCTGTTTTTTACTCGTTTTGATTTTTCCATCACGTTCAGGTCGGGAAGTAAAAATGTGAAGGCGGACGCATTATCTCGGAGCTTCCAGGCTTTTCAACCTAATGAGGTACCACCTGAATCCATCCTACCAGCAAAAATCTTCTTAGCAGCTCTTACCCAGGATATCTCGGCTCGCATTAGGTCGGAACAACATCTGGCACCGGTATCCACCCCAACAGATAAGTTGTTTGTTCCCATACAATTTCGTCTCCAGCTGTTAGGTGAGTGTCACGATTCTGCCTTTTGTGGACATCCGGGTGTTGAGGGCACTAAGGATCTGGTTTTTAGATCTTATTGGTGGCCCACTCTAACTAGGGATGTCAAGTCCTATGTGTCAGCCTGTGAGGTTTGTGCCAGGTCCAAGACACCTAGGACTCGCCCTGCTGGTAACCTACGACCCCTACCCATTCCCAGTAGACCCTGGTCCCATATCTCGATGGACTTTATAACTGACCTACCGCTGGCGGAGGGTAAGACTGTAGTGTGGGTAGTGGTGGATAGGTTTAGCAAGATGGTCCATTTCATTCCCCTGTCTAAACTCCCGAATGCCAAAACCCTGGCGTCTATTTTTGTGAAAGAAATTGTTCGATTGCATGGTATCCCGGAAAATATTGTTTCTGACAGGGGTGTGCAGTTTGTGTCCAAATTCTGGAGGGCCTTCTGTCAAAAATGTAAAATTTCATTGTCTTTTTCCTCTGCCTACCACCCTGAGAGTAATGGGCAGACTGAACGTCTTAATCAGTCTGTCGAACAATTCTTGAGGTCGTATGTTGCTGATGACCAGCAATTATGGGTGAAGTTTCTTCCATTGGCTGAATTTGCTTTGAATAACCGTGTCAATTCTTCCGCTGGGGTCTCCCCTTTCTTTTGTAACCATGGTTTTCATCCCCGTTTTCATTCTGGGTCGTCCGTCTCCTCCTCTAACCCTGAAGCGGATAAACTCTCCTCCGAACTGTGCACAGTTTGGGCCCGGGTTCAATCGAACCTAGAAAAGGCTCAATGTTCTCAAAAACTCAAGGCTGATAGGAGACGTTCAAGGGGGGTAAACTTTCAGGTTGGGGATAAAGTGGTTGTCCTCCAAGAATCTATCTCTCAAGGTAACTTCTAAAAAATTTGCTCCTTGTTTTATTGGACCATATAAGATCACGTAAGTGATTAACCCGGTATCTTTTAGGTTGGAGCTGCCCGAGTCATTCCACATTCATAATGTGTTCCATAAATCACTGCTTAAAAAATATTTTGAACCGGTAGTACCATCAAAAGCCTCGCCTCCGCCGGTTCTTGTTAATGATGCTGTCGAGTATGTGGTGTCTAAAATAGTGGATGTCCGGAAGGTGCGTAATTCCTTGCAGTACCTGATTCACTGGAAGGGGTATGGACCTGAAGAGAGATCTTGGGTACCTGCCAGGGAGGTTCATGCTCCTAGACTTGTTCGTAAATTTCATTTAGAACACCCTGAAAAGCCATCGCCTGAAGTCTTGGGTCCGGTGGCCCCTCGTAAAAGGGGGGGTACTGTCATGGGGTTCCGAAGGTGCACTCGGTCCCCCATCGCCCGCAGACTTGTTGCTTAGCTTTGGGAATGAGGATCTGTGTTTGACCTCATTCCCAGGGCGGCTTTACTAGCTGGGTGGCTCCCTGCTCCTAAGTCTGCCTTGAGCGCAGAGCTGATCACTCGGTGCTCGACTGGTTGGTCTGTCGGTCATGTGACCCTCACTCCCCACTATAAATACAGGCAGCCTGCTGGCTACAGGTTGCCTGTTAATTTCTATGTTCCTGGCTATCTGTTGGACTGCTGAATACTTACCTGATCCTGTTCCTTGACCATCCTTTTGCCTGATCCTCCTGTACTGCGCATCCGTCCTGGTATTGTGACCTCGGCTCCCACCTGACTACTCTCTTAGGACTCCTCTTGTACTTCTCTGCTCTCCTGGTATTTATGACCCCGGCTTCTCCTGACAATTCTCTGCTTGCTCCATTTGTACTTTGCAGCTTTCCTGGTATTGACTCGGTCCGTTCACATCCTGTTGTTTGTCTGTCTGTCATCCCTGCACTTACTCCAAGTTAGGGATTGCCGTCCAGTTGTCCCCTGTCATTAGGACTCGCGAGGCAAGTAGGCAGGGCCAGGGGTAAGGGTGGAGCGCAGTGGTCACTTCCCTCCCCCCTGTGTGTGTGTGTACGCGACCGTTACAGATGAATTGTTCTTACTGGCAGAACAACAAAAAGAAAACTACGTAAGGGACAACTATATCCATGCACACATCCCCGGCTTTTATTTATCTTGCTTCTACATAGATCTACGGCGGGGGGTGTCTGCAGCATGTGGCTGACAGAAAATGCGGCTTTATGAGTTGCAGTCCCTATTGGGTAAGCTTAGTTTTGCGTGCCGCAAAATGGCCATGGGGCGGATCTTTTGTAGGAAGTTGGCACAGGCGACGGCCGGGGTGCGGGCTCCCAATCACTTTGTTCGGATTAATCATGAGTTGCAAGATGACTTGAGGTTGTGGGCGTCATTTTTGGAGACATATAACGGGAGGTCTTTGTGGATGGCGGACGGGGTGTTGGCAGCAGATTTGGATTTGTTTACGGATGCGGCAGGGGTCAGGATTTCGGAGCGTATTTGGGGGGTTGTTGGTGTGTGGGTGAATGGCCCAAAAAATGGAAGGAGGACGTTTTTTTTTTTCCTCTTTTTTTTTTTATAAATAATTCTTTATTACAATTTTTCCAATTCTTACATAGTTTTTCACAAATCATCTTATTCTTACATGGCAATCGTATCAATGACACTCCATAGCAACCGTATCAATGACTATACCCAAAAAACTCAACTGTTTTGTAGGGCCCTCCGTCTTCCCAGACGCCAAAGGAAAAACTAAAAGGCGAGACATGGCCTCAAACGAATGCAACATTACAAAACAGCAATTCGAACTTGGCGGCCAGATAAACAAAAAATCATTCAGTTAATAGATGATGGAACCCAACCTGATCACTCTCGTACCGCCCACTCCAAGAAAGTGCTGAACCATTCAAAATATGCGCACGAAACCGAACAACCCATGGGCAAACACTGATCAACGAAAAATCCCCAGTCCCAAAAACACCCCAACAAGTGCTGACATTCCGAAGAGCCAAAAAGCCGCCTAAATATCCACCTTGGCCAACGAACTGCCTCATCAAACGACATATATACAACAGAACACAATTCCGGCGCAATCCCGTCATTAACCGAGCCCCCCTTTGGGAACAAAAGGTTATGTATAAGGCAAAATTTATTAGGCTCCCTTTTAGGCACAACCCCCAAAGGTAACACCCGCAAATCCTGCATCGGCAATTCCCTAAAGGGCCCTGCCATGCGACCTAAATCCACCTCTTTCCGCAATTTTTCCGTTATCACTTCAGGATGCTCCGTTGCTGACTTTAAATTCTTCCCCCCTTGCCAAACGACCCCCTCCACAAACGGTATACGAAAACCTTCCCTAAAACCTATCTGCCACCACATTCGGGTACCTATTTAGAAATTGCTCCATCTCGTTTACCCGGATTGGCGTCCGCCCCTTTTCCCGCCGCATCACCCCAACTGTTTCCTTTTCGCCCCTCGAAGCACCTCTGTGCTCTGTGATTCCCACCGCATGAGGAACACTCATGCTTAAATTTGCACCTGTCCCTATAACTGCATCCTCCCTCATTGAACAGAAAACATAACCCCTTAAGCGAGGCTGCCGAGCGCTCCGATTGTCCAGAACCGCCGGCACCCCCGGAAAGGGCTGCCCTGCCCTGAACGGAGTCATCACCCGCATCCACAGACCAATGTCCTTATGGTCCCAGCGCATACTAGGCTGAACCTCCTTTTGCTGCCGAAACTGCTCATCGTACCTCAACCACATCTGCCCCCCATACACTCGGTACGCCTCCCCTATTGCGTTCAGGTAACAGAAAAGCGCAATTGTCCAGCACTTTTTCCCCAATAACACTGTCCAGGATCACAAACGCCTCAAACGGCGGTCCGCGGAATCAAACGGTACCGCCGCTTGTCCTCCTCCTCCTTCTTCCTATTGTCCCGCCTATCCCGATCCAAATTAAAACGTTCAAGTGGGAGTAGCTAAGATATGTCCCTTCCCCATCCCCCTCTTTAGTCCCTTCCCTCACCCTATCCCTGTCCTTATCTGCCGATCCATGCTGCGCTGCCCAAAGCACCCCCCCAGCCACAGTACCCACGACCCTATCCCCCATCCCAACTGCTCCCCGTGCCACGCTTGTAGTCGGTAACCTAGCTCCTTGTACGCCCCACACCGCCACTGGCGACCCCATCACAGACCCCATACCTACCAACCCCATCACCAAATTCCGCACCAATAACTCCCCCAGCCCTCCCGATATGGACACCCCTGAACCCCCCCTGACCCCGATAGCCCCCCCTCTACAAGCCACCGCTGATGAGGAATCCCCACATATCTCACCTGGCTGCATGGACACTGTGATTCCACCAGCCGGAACGTGAGGAGTTGAGACTTGACTTGCGACACACTCTCTTCCTACTGTCCTCTGATCTTCAGCACCTCCTATGCCCCTTCTTGCTTCCACCAACTCCAAAGCCTGCAGATCTGCAGCCTTGCCACTGGATGTCGCCCTTGTCTCAATTGAAGACACCAAAGCCTGCAATTCTGCAGCCTCGCCACCAGAGGTCGGCCTTGACAGGATTGGAAACGCCAAGGCCTGCAGTTCCTCAGCCTCGCCACTAGATCTCGACTGTCTTCCAATTGGAGCTGCCTCCGAGCCAGCACTACGCTGCCCGGGTAAGTCACTAGGCACATACCGTGAAATCCGACATTGGTTTTACACAGCCTGATGAAGGGCACCAATATGGGCCCGAAATGTTGCTATAACATTTACCACTGATGCTGAAAAATCAATAAAATTATTTTTTTTTTTGAAGATCATTTGGTGTGCTGTCTCAAACCAAATTTAAGTATTGATATAGATCCCTGGGATGGAAGAGATCAACCTGGGACGTGCACCCACGTAAGCCATTTGGATGAGCTGTAGCCGTACTTTTGTCTACAAGTTACTAGGCACAGGGCCGCCATGTTAACACCGCCGTCCTGCTAAATCTCTCCCCCACTGGGCCTATATGCCCCGCTACTCACCACGGTGCGGAGGGGCATCTTACCCGGCGCTGAACCCTCTGGGTCACTTGAGGGATAAGGCGTGCCGGAGGCCTGGTCCTCCGCGGCCGATTCATGTGGAGAGCAGATGGCACTGAATCCCCGGACTCCAAAAGCAGGCCTCGAAGCGAAGCCTGCAGCCATCCTGATCCTCTACTCTCCGCTGCCGCATGGAGCTGTGCCAGGATCAAATCCACATCCGACATCGTGGGACAGCAACAGCGACACAAGAGGTACTGCAGCAGCTCAGACACGGGCTTCTGCCACACTGCTTTCTCTACAAAAAGCCCCTTTTCCCGCCCTTGCTACCCCTTTTAAGCCCTAAACCCCACCCCTAGCCCTCTTCCCATCAATATTCCTCCTCCTTAACCCCTTACATCCCAGACTCCATTCCCGCCAAGCCCCCGTCATGCCAGGCCTCCACCCAGGCTTGCAGCCCTAATTCCGGCCTGTACTGGACTGCTGTTGTTTAATCTTAGCCAGTCATTTCCTTTAAGGAGTCTAGTGGTGTTATCCTGTGCTTGGGTCAGTGAAAGCGGTATTCCTTTCCACTAGTGTGGGTTACGTATGTTGACCCTTAAGTATCCTGCTCTCTATATCACCACATCTATGCATGGCATACTTGGCAGCATATTTGCCTCCATTTATACTAATTTGGTGCCATGACTTGGGGTCCCCAAGACAACACACCATGAGCACTAGCACCACATTTGTTAAGGCATTAGAGGTTTGCTGTCTTGGAAAGTTCTGCAACTGCAGCCAGCCAGTCGCAGGGGCAACACGTGAGGTGCACGGTGGACCGATGAGGGGCCAAATAATATAACACACTGTTCATCAGTTTACTCACGGTTAGCAGATAGCCTCCCTGGGCTGGCAGCACAGTGTTGAGGTGGACAGCACGAAATCCTCCGGGGCACACTCTGTGGTAGAAAGCATCAGCCAAGATGGTGGTTGAGGTGCCCTTGATGTTAGGGGTGTTTAGGGTGCTTGTTGCGGCTGAGTCCCTTGATGGTTTTTGTTGTGACGCCAGTACTAGAGTTGAGCGAACACCTGGATATTCGGGTTCGAGAAGTTTGGCCGAACTTCCCGGAAATGTTCGGGTTCGGGATCCAAACCCGACCCGAACTTCAACCCGAACCCAAAGCCCATAGAAGTCAATAGGGACCCGAACTTTTCGGCACTAAAAAGGCTGTAAAACAGCCCAGGAAAGGGCTAGAGGGCTGCAAAAGGCAGCAAAATGTAGTTAAATCCCCTGCAAACAAATGTGGATAGGGAAATGAATAAAAAAAAAAAAAAAAAAAAAAAAAATTAACCAATATCAATTGGAGAGAGGTCCCATAGCAGAGAATCAGGCTTCATGTCAGCAGAGAATCAGTCTTCATGTCATAGCAGAGAATCAGGCTTCACGTCACCCAAAACTGGAACAGTCCATTGTCAGATATTTAGGCCCCGGCAACCAGGCAGAGGAGAGAGGTCCCATAACATAGAATCTGGCTTCATGTCAGCAGAGAATCAGTCTTCATGTCATAGCAGAGAATCAGTCTTCATGTCATAGCAGAGAATCAGGCTTCACGTCACCCACCACTGGAACAGTCCATTGTCAGATATTTAGGCCCAGGCACTCAGGCAGAGGAGAGAGGTCCCATAGCAGAGTTTCAGGCTTCATGTCAGCAGAGAATCAGTCTTCATGTCATAGCAGAGAATCATGCTTCACGTCACCCAACATTGGAACAGTCCATTGTCATATAATTTAGGCCCCAGCACCCAGACAGAGGAGAGAGGTCCCATAACATAGAATCTGGCTTCATGTCAGCAGAGAATCAGTCTTCATGTCATAGCAGAGAATCAGGCTTCATGTCACCCACCACTGGAACAGGCCACTGTCAGATATTTTTAGGTCCCGGCACCCAGACAGAGGAGAGAGGTCCCATAACAGAGATTCAGGCTTCATGTCAGCAGAGAATCAGTCTTCATGTCATAGCAGAGAATCAGGCTTCATGTCACCCACCACTGGAACAGGCCACTGTCAGATAATTTTAGGCCCCGGCACCCAGACAGAGGAGAGAGGTCCCATAACAGAGATTCAGTCTTCATGTCAGCAGAGAATCAGTGTTCATGTCATAGCAGAGAATCAGGCTTCACGTCAACCACCACTGGAACTGTCCATTATCACATATTAAGGCCCAGGCACCCAGGCAGAGGAGAGAGGTCCCATAGCAGAGAATCTGGCTTCATGTCAGCAGAGAATCAGTCTTCATGTCATAGCAGAGAATCAGGCTTCATGTCACCCACCACTGGAACAGGCCACTGTCAGATATTTTTAGGCCCCGGCACCCAGACAGAGGAGAGGTTCATTCAACTTTGGGTTGCCCCACAATATAATGGTAAAATTAAAATAAAAATAGGATTAAATGAGGAAGTGCCTTGGAGTACAATAATATATGGTTAAGGGGAGGTAGTTAATGTCTAATCTGCACAAGGGATGGACAGGTCCTGTGGGATCCATGCCTGGTTCATTTTTATGAACGTCAGCTTGTCCACATTGGCTGTAGACAGGCGGCTGTGTTTGTCTGTAATGACGCCCCCTGCCGTGCTGAATACACGTTCAGACAAAACGCTGGCCGCCGGGCAGGCCAGCACCTCCAAGGCATAAAAGGCTAGCTCTGGCCACGTGGACAATTTGGAGACCCAGAAGTTGAATGGGGCCGAACCATCAGTCAGTACGTGGAGGGGTGTGCACAGGTACTGTTCCACCATGTTAGTGAAATGTTGCCTCCTGCTAACACGTTCTGTATCAGGTGGTGGTGCAGTTAGCTGTGGCGTGGTGACAAAACTTTTCCACATCTCTGCCATGCTAACCCTGCCCTCAGAGGAGCTGGCCGTGACACAACTGCGTTGGCGACCTCTTGCTCCTCCTCTGCCTTCGCCTTGCGCTTCCACTTGTTCCCCTGTGACATTTAGGAATGCTCTCAGTAGAGTGTCTACCAACGTGCACTTGTACTCGCGCATCTTCCTATCATGCTCCAGTGCAGGAAGTAAGGTGGGCATATTGTCTTTGTACCGTGGATCCAGCAGGGTGGCAACCCAGTAGTCCGCACACGTTAAAATGTGGGCAACTCTGCTGTCGTTGCGCAGGCACTGCAGCATGTAGTCGCTCATGTGTGCCAGGCTGCCCAGAGGTAAGGACAAGCTGTCCTCTGTGGGAGGCGTATCGTCATCATCCTGCGTTTCCCCCCAGCCACGCACCGGTGATGGGCCCGAGCTGCATTGGGTGCCACCCCGCTGTGAACATGCTTCATCCTCATGCTTCTGCACCTCCTCCTCATCCTCGTCCTCCTCGTCCTCCAGTAGTGGGCCCTGTCTGGCCACATTTGTACCTGGCCTCTGCTGTCGCAAAAAACCTCCCTCTGAGTCACTTCGAAGAGACTGGCCTGAAAGTGCTAAAAATGACCCCTCTTCATCCTCCTCTTCCTCCTGGGCCACCTTCTCTTCCATCATCGCCCTAAGTGTTTTCTCAAGGAGACATAGAAGTGGTATTGTAACGCTGATAACGGCGTCATCGCCACTGGCCATGTTGGTGGAGTACTCGAAACAGCGCAACAGGGCACACAGGTCTCGCATGGAGGCCCAGTCATTGGTGGTGAAGTGGTGCTGTTCCGCAGTGCGACTGACTTTTGCGTGCTGCAGCTGAAACTCCACTATGGCCTGCTGTTGCTCGCACAGTCTGTCCAGCATGTGCAAGGTGGAGTTCCACCTGGTGGGCACGTCGCATATGAGGCGGTAAGCGGGAAGGCCGAAGTTCCGCTGTAGCGCAGACAGGCGAGCAGCGGAAGGATGTGAACGCCGGAAGCGCGAACAGACGGCCCGCACTTTATGCAGCAGCTCTGACATGTCGGGGTAGTTGCGAATGAACTTCTGCACCACCAAATTCAGCACATGCGCCAGGCAAGGGATGTGCGTCAAACCGGCTAGTCCCAGAGCTGCAACGAGATTTCGCCCATTATCGCACACCACCAGGCCGGGCTTGAGGCTCATCGGCAGCAACCACTCGTCGGTCTGTTGTTCTATACCCCGCCACAACTCCTGTGCGTTTTGGGGCCTGTCCCCCAAATATATGAGTTTTAGAATGGCCTGCTGACGTTTACCCCGGGCTGTGCTGAAGTTGGTGGTGAAGGTGTGTGGCTGACTGGATGAGCAGGTGAAAGAAGAGGAGGAGGAAGCTGAGAAGGAGGAGGAGGAGACAGGAGGCAAAGAATGTTGCCCTGCAATCCTTGGCGGCGGAAGGACGTGCGCCAAACAGCTCTCCGCCTGGGGCCCAGCCGCCACTACATTTACAGTTAGGGAGATATAGCGTCCCTGGCCGTGCTTACTGGTCCACGTATCTGTGGTTAGGTGGACCTTGCCACAGATGGCGTTGCGCAGTGCACACTTGATTTTATCGGATACTTGGTGTGCAGGGAAGGCACGGCTCTCTTGGAGAAGTAGTGGCGGCTGGGAACAACATACTGTGGGACAGCAAGTGACATGAGCTGTTTGAAGCTGTCTGTGTCCACCAGCCTAAACGACAGCATTTCATATTCCAGTAGTTTAGAAATGCTGGCATTCAGGGCCAGGGATTGAGGGTGGCTAGGTGAGAATTTACGCTTTCTCTCAAATGTTTGTGAGATGGAGAGATGAACGCTGCCGTGTGACATGGTTGAGATGCTTGGTGACGCAGGTGGTGGTGTTGGTGGTACATCCCATGTTTGCTGGGCGGCAGGTGCCAACGTTCCTCCAGAGGCGGAGGAAGAGGCCGAGGCGGCAGCAGCAGAAGAGGTAGCAGGGGGAGCCTGAGTGACTTCCTTGTTTTTAAGGTGTTTACTCCACTGCAGTTCATGCTTTGCATGCAGGTGCCTGGTCATGCAGGTTGTGCTAAGGTTCAGAACGTTAATGCCTCGCTTCAGGCTCTGATGGCACAGCGTGCAAACCACTCGGGTCTTGTCGTCAGCACATTGTTTGAAGAATTGCCATGCCAGGGAACTCCTTGAAGCTGCCTTTGGGGTGCTCGGTCCCAGATGGCGGCGGTCAGTAGCAGGCGGAGTCTCTTGGCGGCGGGTGTTCTGATTTTGCCCACTGCTCCCTCTATTGCTACGCTGTTGGCTCGGTCTCACCACTGCCTCTTCCTCCGAACTGTGAAAGTCAGTGGCACGACCTTCATTCCATGTGGGGTCTAGGACCTCATCGTCCCCTGCATCGTCTTCCACCCAGTCTTGACCCCTGACCTCCTGTTCAGTCTGCACACTGCAGAAAGACGCAGCAGTTGGCACCTGTGTTTCGTCATCATCAGAGACGTGCTGAGGTGGTATTCCCATGTCCTCATCATCAGGAAACATAAGTGGTTGTGCGTTAGTGCATTCTATCTCTTCCACCCCTGGGGAAGGGCTAGGTGGATGCCTTTGAGAAACCCTGCCAGCAGAGTCTTCAAACAGCATAAGAGACTGCTGCATAACTTGAGGCTCAGACAGTTTCCCTGATATGCATGGGGGTGATGTGACAGACTGATGGGCTTGGTTTTCATGCGCCATTTGTGCGCTTTCTGCAGAAGACTGGGTGGGAGATAATGTGAACGTGCTGGATCCACTGTCGGCCACCCAATTGACTAATGCCTGTACCTGCTCAGGCCTTACAATCCTTAGAACGGCATTGGGCCCCACAAAATATTGCTGTAAATTCTGCTGGCTACTGGGACCTGAGGTAGTTGGTTCACTAGGACGTGTGGCTGTGGCAGAACGGCCACGTCCTCTCCCAGCACCAGAGGGTCCACTAACACCACCACGACCATGTCCGCGTCCCTTACTAGATGTTTTCCTCATTGTTACCGTTCACCACAATAAGAAAAATATTATTTGGCCCAATGTATTGAATTCAAATTCAGGCCTTTTTTTTACAGACACCTAACACTATCTGGCTATCTATTTAGGTACCGTATTACACTAATACAGGCACAGCAGTAATGACAGATTTAGCTGAATATAAATTTGAGGCCTATTATTTAGGCGCTGGGTGACAGGTATACGTTTACGGACAGAATTAGACTTGGATCTGCACAGTAGCGTGTGTGTGAAGTTATTGAGAATTACCCTATCAGCACCTTGAATCTAATATACCCTTTTAGGGATAGATTTAAAGTACGCCTGATACAGCAGAAACCACTAATTTAGAGAATTGCAAAATTGGGAATTGTATTTCAACCCAGAACAAAAACTGTGCTTTGACGGACACTAAATAACTTGACCAGCTAAAGCAATAATGACAGATTTGGATGAATATAAATTTGAGGCCTATTTTTTTGGCGCTGGTTGACAGTTATACGTTTACACACAGAATTAGACTTGGAATTGCACAGTATCGTGTGTGTGAAGTTATTGAGAATAACCCTATCTGCACCTTGAATCTTATATACCCTTTTAGGGATAGATTGAAAGTAGGCCTGATACAGCAGAAACCACTAATTTAGAGAATTGCAAAATTGGGAATTGTGTTTCAACCCAGAACAAAAACTGTGCTTTGACGGACACTAAATAACTTGACCAGCTAAAGCAATAATGACAGATTTGGATGAATATAAATTTGAGGCCTATTTTTTAGGCGCTGGGTGACAGGTATACGTTTACACACAGAATTAGACTTGGAATTGAACAGTAGCGTGTGTGTGAAGTTATTGAGAATAACTTGACCCTGATGTAGGATATAGCCAAAAAATAACCACACTATTGATGGTTAAATGCACTTAGTGACTGGCTCAGCTTGCCCCTGATGTAGTATATGGCCAAAAAATAACCACACTATTGATGGTTAAATGCTCTTGATGACAGCTTCACCCTGATGTAGGATATAGCCAAAAAATAACCACACTATTGATGGTTAAATGCACTTTGTGACAGGCTCAGCTTGCCCCTGATGTAGTATATGGCCAAAAAATAACCACACTATTGATTGTTAAATGCACTTGATGACAGCTTGACCCTGATGTAGGATATAGCCAAAAAATAACCACACTATTGATGGTTAAATGCACTTTGTGACAGGCTCAGCTTGCCCCTGATGTAGGATATGGCCAAAAAATAACCACACTATTGATGGTTAAATGCACTTGGTGACAGGCTCAGCTTGCCCCTGATGTAGTATATGGCCAAAAAATAACCACATTATTGATGGCTTAATGCACTTCGTGACAGGCTCAGCTTGCCCCTGATGTAGTATATGGCCAAAAAATAACCACACTATTGATGGTTAAATTCACTTGATGACAGCTTGACCCTGATGTAGGATATAGCCAAAAAATAAGCACACTATTGATGGTTAAATGCACTTTGTGACAGGCTCAGCTTGCCCCTTATGTAGTATATGGCCAAAAAATAACCACACTATTGATGGTTAAATGCACTTGATGACAGCTTGACCCTGATGTAGGATATAGCCAAAAAATAACCACACTATTGATGGTTAAATGTACTTGGTGGCAGCTTGTGCTGGCGCACCACAAGACACAAAATGGCCGCCGATCAATCCAGAAAAAAGTGAATGAAAAACGCTCTGGGCAGCCTAAAAACAGTGAACAATTGAATAGCAGCAGTTCAATGATCCACAGCTGTAGATCGATCACTGAATGAAGTCTTTTGGAGGAGTTAATCACTGCCTAATATCGCCCTAACAGCAGCTGCAACCTCTCCCTACACTGATCAGAGCAGAGTGACGTGCGGCGCTACGTGACTCCAGCTTAAATAGAGGCTGGGTCACATGCTGCACTGGCCAATCACAGCCATGCCAATAGTAGGCATGGCTGTGATGGCCTCTTGGGGCAAGTAGTATGACACTTGTTGATTGGCTGCTTTGCAGCCTTTCATAAAGCGCCAAGAAAGCGCCGAACACCGAACCCGAACCCGGACTTTTACGAAAATGTTCGGGTTCGTACCGAATTTTGGGGTGTCCGTGACACGGACCCGAACCCGAACATTTTCGTAAAAGTCCGGGTTCGGGTTCGGTGTTCGGCGCTTTCTTGGCGCTTTATGAAAGGCTGCAAAGCAGCCAATCAACAAGTGTCATACTACTATACAGTTCGGGTTCGCTCATCCCTAGCCAGTACCATTAATGGTGGTACAACCATAGGTAGTAATAATGAGGTAGACAGTGGTAGGATGCAGCTCACAACTTTTACTTTGGATGTCTCTTGGTTGCAGCAGTACAATTATGCAGTCTCTAGATGGTACAGAGTTAATTATGCAAATCCACTGTTTTAGGCTGTTTAGGTTTTGTGGCTTTGGAGCAGTGGGTTATGTGTACCTGGTTCCTTTAGATGTGTTGGATCCTATTCCTTGACTTTCCCTACAAGCTGAATATTTTTAGACAGGAAAACTCAACTGTCTCTTAGAAGGTTGGTGTGGCTGCCTGAAGCTATAAAACATCCACCATGGAAAGGTGTCTGTGGCACTCAAAAATGGCTCTTATCACTGATGAATTCCTAGGAATGCTTGTTTCTTTTCCAGGGAGGCAAACTCTTCTCCTACTGGTCAGGGATGCAAGTCTATAGTCCAGCTACAGAAGGAAAACGCTCTTCTGAGTATCACCTCCTAGCGAAGTTGGCTCCACTCACTAATCTGTGTTATGAAGTCTTCACTCTATCTTCTCTCCCACTAATCTGATCTGACTACCTCAGATCTGCTCTCTTCTGAACTACATCTTTCCACACTGATCTCAACTCCCTCCTGGTCTCAACTGACTAACTAGGCCTGACCTAGGATATATATAGGACCCGAACTTTATCCCCATCTAGTGGCGGGATGTATAAATTACACCTAATAGGCCTGTTAACAGGGATTTTGCAGATACATACATTACAACCTAGTGCTTTTAATAAAGTAAAAAGTGCTTTTAAGCAGTGCCCACACACACGTAGTGGGACACTGCACAACAATGTGCATTAACCTGTTGGGGACACATGACGTACCTGTACGTCATGATGCCCTGGTACTTAAGGACCATGACGTACCGGTACGTTATGTGTATTTACGCTCACCGCCGCGCGGTGATAGGAACAGAGTGCCTGCCGAAATCATTCAGCAGGCACTCTGCGACAATGCCGAGGGGGGTCCTGTGACCCCCCAGTATCGGCGATCACTGCAAACCGCAAGTCAATTCAGACCTGCAGTTTGCGGCGTTTCCAGGTGGTTCGGGGGGCGAGTGCAGTGGCCATCAGGTCCCCGTGCTGCTGTAAAGGGGACTCGATGGCATGGAAGGCAGCCCGATGCCTTCCTTAGGCATCGGGGCTGACTTCCAGTGAAGAGCCTGTGAGATACTGCCCCCTGGATCTCACAGGCAGGAAGCTGTATTAGTAATACACAAGACAATCGCCCAAAAAAAAAAAAAAAAAAATATGGCTCAGAATATGTTTTAAAAAAGCTGTTATTGTATAAAACTTACATAAATTAAAAAAAATATATACATATTAGGAATATCCGTGTCCGTAATAACCTTATCTATAAAAATATCACATGCCCTAACCCCTAACCTTACATCACAAAAAGTGTAATAGCAAGCGATCAAAAAGTCATACGCACCCAAAAATAGTGCTAATCAAACCGTCATCTCATCCCACAAAAATCATACCCTACCCAAGATAATCGCCCAAAAACTGAAAAAACTATGGCTCTCAGACTATGGAGACACTAAAAGATATTTTTTTTGTTTTAAAAAAGCTGTTATTGTGTAAAACTTTTTTAAAAGAGTATCCATAATAACCTGCTCTATAAAAATATCACATGACCTAACCCCTCAGGTGAATACTGTAGAAAAAAAAAAGGTGTAAAAAAAAAAGCCATTTTTTGTCACCTTAAATCACAAAGTGTAATAGCAAGCGATCAAAAAATCATACGCACCCCAAAATAGTGCCAATCAAACCATCATCTCATCCCGAAAAAAATTAGCCCCTACACAAGTCGCCCATAAAATAAATAAAACTATGGCTTTCAGAATGTGGAGACACTAAAGAATCATAAAAAAAATAAAAATGCTTTGTTATGTAAAACTGAAACAAACAACCAGAAAAAGTTGTCATATTTGGTATTGCCGCGTCCGTGACAACCTGCTCTATAAAAATACCATATGAATGTTGTAAATAACAAAAAACGGTGCCAAAACAGCTATTTCTTGTTACCTTGCCTCACAAAAAGTGTAATATAGAGCAACCAAAAATCATATGTACCCTAAAATAGTACCAACAAAACTGCCACCCTATCCCGTAGTTTCTAAAAAGGGGTCACTTTTTGGAGTTTCTACTCTAGGCGTGGTTCAGGGGGGCTTCAAATCGGAGACGGTGTCAAAAAATCTGCCTTCCAAAAACCGTATGGCATTCCTTTCCTTCTGTGCCCTGCTGTCTGCCTGTACAGCAGTTTACGACCACATATGGGGTGTTTCTGTAAACTACAGAATCAGGGCCATAAATATTGAGTTTTGTTTGGCTGTTAACCCTTGCTTTGTAAATAGAAAAAAAAATATTAAAATGGAAAATCTTTCTATTATGTAAGCCTCACAAAGTGACTTCAGACCTGAACTGGTCCTGAAAAAGTGGGTTTTAGAAATTTTCTGAAAAATTTCAAGATTTGCTTCTAAACTTCTAAGCCTTGTAACGTCCCCAAAAAATAAAATGGCATTTCCAAAATGATACAAACATGAAGTAGACATATGGAGAATGTAAATTATTAACTATTTTTGGAGGTATTACTATGTATTATAGAAGTAGAGACATTGAAACTTAGAAATTTGCAAATTTTTCTAAATTTTTGGTACATTTGGTATTTTTTTTATAAATAAAAATTATTATTTTTTACTCCATTTTACCAGTGTCATGAAGTACAATATTTGACGAAAAAACTATTTCAGAATGGCCTGGATAAGTAAAAGTGTTTTAAAGTTATTCACACATAAAGTGACACTGGTCAGATTTGCAAAAAATATCCTGGTCCTTAAAGTGAAAATGAACCAGGTCCTTAAGGGGTTAAAGAGGACTTTTCACTCCTGATATGCCTGTTTAATAGCTACTTCCATTCCCCATATAATAACAATTCTGGAGCATCTATTCTTATGTCTGTATGTTGTCCCATTCCTATATTACTTCTACTAGAATTTATGAATAATTGCTAGCAGTCTGCAGTAAGGGTACAGATGGGAGGTAACACGTTGGGGGGTGTACCTGCACAGTCTGTAAATGGCAGCACTGATTGGATAGAGTGAGTCTGTGCATGTACACACCTCCAACTGGAATGCCATACTGGTTACCTCCCCTCTGTACTCTTACTGCAGACTGCTAGCAATTCATTCATAACTTCTAGTAGAAATAACAGAGGAATGGCACAACATACAGACATAAGAATAGATGCTCCAGAACTGTTATTACATGTGAAATGCATATAGCTATTAAAACAGACATGTCAGGAGCAGTGAAAGGTCCTCTTTAACTTAAGCCACGCGTAGTCTTTTTGTCTATCAGCCTCAAGATGTTTAGCTCCAGACATTACCTTCTGAGACAGGAAGCAGCTGTCTGACAGATAGTATTGTCAATTTTGCCAACCGTCTTGGCTGTCATGAAGCTGCTGATTTTGTTTCCTTGTCACCCCTTCTCACAGCTTTCCCTAGTACCATAATGAAACCTTTCCCCCTTCTCATCTTTTCACTTTTCTTAAAAATGTTATAATACCAAGCAATGCTAGGAAGTGTAGATCAATGGGATGTCAGTGAGAAACGATGTAGCTACCTTTTCTTACTTTATTTCAATAGAAAAGAAAGTTAAGAAATGCCATTTATAACAAACTAATGGAGGAATTTACTGACCATCCATTTTTTTTAATCTTTTTTTTATTTTTTATTGTCATGAAATGTATACAGAGTGAGCATATAATGTGTCAAGCCAATGTGTATGTGTTAGTATATTAAGCACTCCCTCAATCATAAATCAGCATTAAGTAGAGTGACATCCTTGACGTGACGTGGAACCTTAACAGCGATCTGTCACCTCTTTATCCTCTTGCTGATGTAGAGCTTGAAAGAAAGTAGATCTGGGGGAAAGGACAGATGTTCCCTCGTTAATGGTGACAAGTTCCCCATCTGTTCCCAGTCAGTTCTGTTCCGGCTGATTTGAGCTCTGACCCACATTCTTGAACACCTAGCAGATGGTGGGCATCAAAGGGGCCTGAAAGACACAGATAGGCATTGAGATATGATTTCTACATCATCTCAGTCCTGTTCAACATATGCTGGCTGCCAAAAAATTTGCATTTATTTCCTTCTTTTTCCTTTGTTTTGAGATGACTTTGTGTATAAAGTGTTTCCTCCGATCATTTAACTAATATATTTTTAGAAAACAGATGATGGCAGCAAAAGGGAAATAAGAATCCTAATAATAATGTTAAAAAGCTCTTGCGCACAAATATGTTAGCAGTGTAAAGAGTCAGAGAATTTATAGAAATGCATCAATAAAAATTAACAGAGCAAGCAAAAAGAAGAGGCGACAGAGAATACTGAAATTAATACAAAATAGTTTCAGGAACGGAGATGAGTGAATCGATTCTAAACAAATTGAATATATTTACAAATTCCCGAAAATTTTAAGTTTTTGAGATTCGATTTGTGTGATTAGCTCAAAATGATGTCCACCATTTTACATATTATTAAGGGCTTGCCCATAAAGCCTTGAAGTCAGCCTCAGCCAATTAGGAGGAAAATGTGTTGGGCGCGAATATTCGAATCGCAAATATTAATCGAGAATATCATCACTTCAAGAATTTGAGAAGATTTAGAATTTTGTATTCGAGAATATTCTAGATTTTTTTTCATCTGAACCCATGATCCCTCCCTGCTTTTAGCTTGTGGGCCAATGAGAAGACTGCAATCCCTAGCAACCAATTGGAAACTTGCCTTCCCCTTACTATATAAGAACCTCCTCAGCAGCCATTTTCTGCAGTTTTTTGCAGTTCTGAGAGAGACAGCAGTGACATTGCTGTGCTCTGTGCTTTGCTGTGTCATTACATTAAATAGTTAATTAGTTAGCTTATATATATATATATATATATATATATATATATTACAGATAGTTAGTGGGAGATAGTCAGTGTAGATTGGATAGTGATAGCTATATAGTCCTGCTTTACCCAGTATTTGTTAGGTTCCAGTGCAGAGTGTTAGGTAGTGTGATAGGTACTGCTGGCTATACATACATGCTACAGACATAGTGCTGTGATGTCACAAGTTCACAACAAAACTTAGTGCATAAATCAGTAATATGTAGTCAGACCTCCTAAAATGTGAACTTGCATGTATTGCGCCAAAATATGCACATCATTAAATGTTGATTTGCGCAATCACAAATATATTGGAACACTCTATCTGCATATAAAGCTATTGTAATGTTCTGCCGTGCCAACCATTTTCACCAGTCTCAGAAAACTTCTAGCAGCTTGAAAAATGTAGCAAAAGGACCCACACCTGTATGGCGCGTGCAATACACGCATATTACATTGCAGATTTTCGCAATCAAGAAAATAATGGCGAATTCTAGAATTCACGAATTTATGACGAATATACGCCCAAATATTCACAAAATATAGCGAATTTGAATATTGCCCCTGCCGCTCATCACTATTAGGCACTACATAAGGTCCCAACAAGCAGAGACCCCATTTGTATTCTCAGCTTTTACATTAATGTAGCAGGATGTCTCTGCCACAGATAAAGCAAAAAAACTGTTATTTTTAGAAACAGTGAGTTCAGACTCTTATAGGGAAAGATTTAAAGATTTACTTAAATAGATTAATTTAGTTAATTGAATTATCAAAGATTGCTGAGAAATGTGGTTCCACAATGTGCTGGGTGCTATAAAAGATACTCAAGATAATTTTCCTGTTTATGAGTTATGTTAGAATAGTCAGTGTTTGAACTGCCATGAGGATGAGGTTCAGGAAGAGATGGAGAACCTGCTGACGGAATTTCATAGCTGTGTTGGTACTTTTAGTAGCAATGGCACTTGTAGTTATGGTAGCTGGAGATGAGCGAAGTTTTCAAAATTTTGATTTGGCCGATTCATCAAATTTCTCCCAAAAATGTGCTTTGTTAATTTGTTGCAAAGCACATTAAATCAGGTCTATCCTGGCCTGCAGTTAAACTTAAGGGAGAATGCATCTTGGTGCAGCAATGCATAGCTAGTCCTTTGACTGTGCGTCATTATTAGACTTAGTTCACACTTATTTGGTCAGTTATTCTCATCATTCTCAGCCCAAAGCAGGTGTAAATCAAAACCACAGAACAGGTGCAGATCTACTCATGAAACCTAATCTGAGAGTATCTATCACTCAGAATTGAGAAAGCTCCTTGAAACAACGAGTGAAACGTTTTCAAGAAATCTACAGTAAGTCCAGTTGCCTTGATTTATTCTTTACAGATAATCTGAGAGTAGGCTTGGCTCCTGAATTTGACTCACAGTAAGTGATGGAAATAACTGACTAAATACAGTAAATGAAGTGTGAACTCAGCCTTAAAGGTCAATGTTAGCATCAGGTCTAATCTATCAGCGTGGACTTAACCATGCAGTGGCCCAAGATTAAAGTAGTGGCCCCATGACAGTGTGGAGGGTATCAGTAGTAAGAATATGTTAACATATCTGTTTACTTTTCCGTTCTGATCCGTCAGAAGAACAGCCCAAAAAAAGGGATCCTGTATTTTGAGCATCCGCCTTCAAACCGTCAACATTTGTTCAGATTTTATCAGTATTTGTAAGGCAAAAACAGGAGGTCCAAAATGGAGATGTTTTTCAGATTTGCATCTAAAATCGGTTTTATTCAGATGCAAAGTCCTGCATGCAGGACTTTAATGGCCTCTATCATACAGTCAGTATTTGGACAGTTTTTTGGATTAGTATTTGATCAGTATTGGTAAGGCAATAACAGGAGTGGGTCCAAAACAGAGATAAAATGCGGTGGAAATATTTGCATATGTTCTGTGTTTTGGGCCCACTACTGCTATTGGCTTCCAAATCATGATAAAATCCTGATGCAAAATACAGATCATGTAATAGAGGCCTTATGGATGCTTAAATAACATGACCATTTCTTTGTGTTATGTTCTGTTCTTCCGATGGATCAGAAGAACGGAAAAGTAAACAGTGATTTCAATGCCACCAAACAGGGATGCTAGTGTCCCTGTAACAGACTGGTGAGGGAGGCAATGTAACGGATCCCCTTCCGTTAATGGACGCTTCCTAGCTTGCGCCGAGGACCACAAGCACCGCACTGGACACCACAACCACCGCAGACTCCACAACCGCCGTAGCTTAACTGGAGCCGCGCCGTCTTCCTTCCACCCTGAATGAACCTCCAGCATTCAGGACCGTGTGGGAAAGATCTCTCCTCCAGGGAATATGCAGAGCATAGCAATCCCCAGCATGATACAGCAATTCCCTTTAATAACGAGACAAGGCTGCGTTTTGAAGGGTTAGAAAAACATGAACTGAACTGCACTCTTTATTGAGGGCTACCCGTCCGTATTTATGCAGGTCCCCACAATGCATCATGGTTTCCTCCTCTCTGCCCTGGAGACACCCGAAGAGCAATTCAATTATCTCCCAGGACAAAGGGAAATCACGAATACACATGTGGGAACAATAGGGCAGGAATTTCCACCCAAATACACAAAATCCTCCCTTCTGTCTGGGATATAATTATGGATTAACATAACTATCACAGACAGTAAAAATACAGTTTTTAAACATACACTGTAACTTTAAAACCATACATTCCATCTCCATAAAAATTACATATTTAAACTCAGCATACATCAAACATAAACACTTCCAAAAATCACACAAATCCCTCCAGCAGATCAAAAGTTTAGTGGAAGTCCTTTATGACCGACCACAAGCACAATTTCCTGCCCAAAACAGTTCCATAGATTTGGGCTGGGCGGTCGGTCAATTTCATGCAGAAAAACGACTTCTTCGAACGGGACTTAGTCTCTGGAGCTGAAAGTTCAGTATGGAAGAAGGTAATATGTCCTGGGGCCATAGTCGTAGGGCAGGAGATTAGCCATAAGTCCTCTACAATGCCCAGTGGCAAATGGCAGTTTGTCACAGGCAACATCATGAAAAGTCGAAATAGTGGCTCCGTAACTGAGTGGTGAGGGTGGCAACAGCATAAAGAGTCACAATAGTGGCGACAGAACAGAGTTGTGAGAGTGGCAACAGTATGAAGAGTCAAAATAGTGGCCCCGGAATAGAATGGTTAGGATAGCAACAACATGAAGAGTCATAACATTGCCCCCGGAACAGAGTGGTGATGGTGGCAACAGCATGAAGAGTTACCTGCTGAGGTTGAGGACCCCTGATTGCTGGAGAAGTGGGGCGGCTCACTGGGATAAACAGCGGTTGCTGCTTCAGGCTGTACTACTATATTATTGCCCCAGTTTTCCCAGGCCACTTTGTGATTCACCTTCTGCCCACATATTCTGCATACCGCCACGCTACCATCCCCTAGAGACTTGATAAAAAATTTGCACACTTCCGTGTATGGCATTTTACCCCCACAACTCTGTGATGACTTCCTGCCACTGCCTTTATGAACCCGTGCACAGCTATTTGTTTCCTGACAGGTAGGCTCCTGAGTAGCAAACGATCTACCCCAGGCACGTTTGGCTCCAGATCTCCCACAGCTTCTACCCTGCTGACTCATTGGTGCCCTACTACCCTGTTGCTATCTCACAGGCCTGCTGCCACCCTCACCCTCTGATGATGATGCCTCTTCACCCGGCTCCCACAAGCAATTGGCTACATCATCTACAAATGTTTTTTAGTCACTTGTGTCACCCTAACCTGTCTCTTGCGCACGACCCTGACCTCTTGCAACATGTGCTCCCACCCAAACTGTCATCATCGCTAGTTGCGTGCCTAAAGGAGGACGCAGTGGACCTCTCCTCCAAGTCTATGGAGGCCTGTAGCTGCTGACTGTCCTCACTAAGCTCGGTGTTGCTGAAAAGCAGAGCCAGCAGCATGCATTACTTCCCGAGCAGAAGGAGCAGCAAAACAAAGAGACGCAGGACAGGTGAGGGCACAGAAGTTGTTCCTGGGACATGCCAACTAAGTTTGGTATCAGAGGAACTCATTGATTCCTGGCTGTTTGTATCCATTGTCACCTGAGATGAGGTTGAAGAGTGAGTCAACCATTCCAGTACAGCTGAATTGTTGGTCAGAACATGACTGCTGGAAGACAGTGGCAGCTCTGGCCTGTTGCAGCGGCTGCTGCTACCACCACCTCTTCTTCTGCTGCTACTTGTGCCAACTACAGCAACATTTTGCCACTGCCTGTTCCTTTTGAGGGCCCAGGCAACTGTCTGTTGGCCATAGTGTACACTAACTGAATCAGTAATGTAACTATGTAAGTAAAGTATTAATGGCGCAGCAAGTGAACTAGATAAAAACGCCTATATATTAGACCGCCTGATAACATTGAGTCTGACACTCAGTTAGTCTATGTATGACAGAAGAGATGAAGTATTAATGGTGCAGCAAGTGAACTAGATAAACACACCTATACTGTATATCAGACTGCCTGTTGTCACTGAGTCTGATGCACAGTATGTCTATGTATAACAGAACAGATTAAGTATAAATGGCTCAGCAGGTGAACTAGATAAAACCACCTATATATTAGACCACCTGTTAACGCTGAGACTGATGCACAGTAAGTCTATGTATAACAGAGGTACAGGCAGAGCTACAGAAGAGAAGAATGAGGATCTGTTTCAAATAAAGCAAGCCAAGAAGTGTGCCCACACCAGTCTCCTCCCAAACTAATTTAGGAGGTATTTACTACAAAATAAAAAATAAAATTAATAAAATGTCCTCCCCTCTGGAAATTACAACTTCCAGCATGCCCTGTCAGTTGCAGACCTTGAGGAACTGTTGGAAGTTGTAGTTTTGCTTACTGCAAAATGCTGTACTCTTAGGGCCACACAACGGATTTTGATGCTGTCAAAATCTGTTGCGCATACCACAACAGAAACTGCTTCAGCCACAGTTGTTCACTTTAGATGCCACGGATCTGTTTGCGGCTTAGCTCTATTGAATAGAACCAATCTGCAAGCGTACACCCGCTCTGGCATTCGTGCGGACAATCCACCGAAAAAGGACATGTTCCTTCTTAACGCGGTCACGAGTTTACACCTCTGCACTGCAAACTGCAGCGCTGCCTCCCATTGAAAACAATGGGAGGTAAACACCATCTGGTCTCTAGACAGGGTTGCCAATTATCCAGAAATTTCTGGCCAATCCATAAAAAATTATGACTTTCTTTTCCTGTGTCCACAAAAAAAAATAGATGCGTCTGTGATATCTTTGAGACTGGTGGTATCAGACTAGATTATTTTGGTGATAATTATCATCATTCATAGTAAATGATGGTAATGGGTTTTTCTCAGTATATTGAGCTATAGACATCAATTACTTATAACTAGTGTTGAGCGAACCCGAACTGTAAAGTTCGGGTTCGTACCGAACTTTAGGTTTTTCGGCACCCAGACCCGAACATTTACGTAAAAGTTCGGGTTCGGGTTCGGTGTTCAGCGATTTTTATGGCGCTTTTTGAAAGGCTGCAAAGCAGCCAATCAATAAGCGTCATACTACTTGCCCCAAAAGGCCATCACAGCCATGCCTACTATTGGCATGGCTGTGATTGGCCAACTGCAGCATGTGACCCAGCCTCTATTTAAGCTGGAGTCACTTAGCGCCGCCCGTCACTCTGCTCGGATTAGTGTAGGGAGAGGCTGCAGCTGCTGTGAGGGAGAGATCAGGGAGCAATCTTATCATGAACTGGTTTATGTACTCAGCGATCTACATAAAAAGTGTTTTGTGGGTGCAGTGCACAATTTTTTTAAACCTGCCCTGAGCCAACTACTGCTGAAAACAACCTTTTTTTTCTTCATTTCATCAATATCAACACCTGATCGGCTGCCATTTTATGCAACGATAGTGCACCAGCATAGGCTATCTGCAAGTCCAGAAATACAGCTTTGGCATACTGTGGTGAAAAACCCCTCTAATATACTGCACATCTGGGATTAGACAAGCATAAGTGACTGTCACATTTCGGACAGAAATACAGCTTTTTGGTTAGGGTGAAAAAAGCCTCTAATATACTGCACATCTGTGATTACACGTGCATAAGTCACTGTCACATTTAGGACAGAAATACAGCTTTTTGGTTACTGGGGTGAAAAAAGCCTGTAATATACTACACATCTGTGATTACACGTGCATAAGTCACTGTCACATTTAGGACAGAAATACAGCTTTTTGGTTACATACTGCACATCTGTGATTACACGTGCATAAGTCACTGTCACATTTAGTACAGAAATACAGCTTTTTTTCTTACTGGGGTGAAAAAACCATCTGATATACCGCACATCTGCAATTACACGTGCATAAGTGACTGTCACATTTAGGACATAAATACATCTTTTTGGTTAGGGTGAAAAAACCCTCTAATATACAGCACATCTGGGATTAGACAAGCATAAGTGACTGACACAGTTAGGCCATAAATACGGCTTTTTGGTTACTGCGGTGAAAAAAGCCTCTAATATATTGCACATCTGGGATTACACGTGCATAAGTGACTGTCACATTTAGGCCATAAATACAGCTTTGGCATACTGGGGTGAAAAAAGCCTCTCATATACTGCACATCTGGGATTACACATGTATAAGTGACTGTCACATTTAGGCCATAAATGCGGCTTTGGCATACTGGGGTGAAAAAAGCCTCTCATATACTGCACATCTGGGATTACACGTGCATAAGTGACTGTCACATTTAGGCCATAAATACGGCTTTGGCATACTGGGGTGAAAAAAGCCTCTCATATACTGCACATCTGGGATTACACGTGCATAAGTGACTGTCACATTTAGGACAGAAATACAGCTTTTTGGTTAGGGTGAAAAAAACCTCTAATATACTGCACATTTGGGATTAGACAAGCATAAGTGACTCACATTTAGGCCAGAAATGCGTCTTTTTGGTTACTGGGGTGAAAAAAGCCTCTGATATACTGCACATCTAGGATTAGACATGCATAAGTGACTGTCACATTTAGGCCATAAATACGGCTTTTTGGTTACTGGGGTGAAAAAAGCCTCTGATATACTGCACATCTAGAATTAGACGTGCATAAGTGACTCACATTTAGGCCAGAATTACTGCTTTTTGGTTACTGGGGTGAAAAACCCCTCTGATATACTGCACATTTGGGATAAAAAGTGCATAAGTGAGTATTACATTTAGGCCACAAATACCTCTGTCATATAGAGTTAAAAAAAAAATAGAGTGCAATACCCTACATCAGGGTTTATATTGGCGGTTAATTATTTTTAACATACTTAGCCACTTTTTACTTTGCTTTGTGAATGCTAACTATGAGGCAAACATCTAATAAGGGACGCGGTCATGGTCGTGGTGTTGGTGGAGCCTCTGATGCAGGGATAGGACGTGGCCGTTTCGCCACAGCTACACGTCCTACTGAACCTACTACCTCAGGTCCCAGTAGCCGACAGAATCTACAGCGATATTTGGATGGGCCTAATGCCGTTCTAACGATGGTAAGGCCTGAGCAAGTACAGGGGCTAGTCAATTAGGTGGCCGACAGTGGATCCAGCACGTTCACATTATCTCCCACCCAGTCTTCTGCAGAAAGCACACAGGTGGCGCTTGAAACCCATGCCCATCAGTCTGTCACCTCACCCCCGTGTATATCGGGGAACCTGTCTGAGCCTCAAGTCATGCAGCAGTCTCTTATACTGTTTGAAGACTCTGCTGGCAGAGTCTTCAAACAGTATAATACTCTGCTGGCAGGGTTTCCCAAGGGCATCCACCTAGCCCTTCCCCAGGGGTGGAAGACATAGAATGCACTGACGCACAACCACTTATGTTTCCTGATGAGGACATGGGAATACCACCTTAGCATGTATCTGATGATGAGGAAACGCAGGTGCCAACTGCTGCGTCTTTCTGCAGTGTGCAGACCGAAAAGGAGGTCAGGGAGGAAGACTGGGTTGAAGACGATGCAGGGGACGATGAGGTCCTAGACCCCACATGGAATGAAGGTCGTGCCACTGACTTTCAGAGTTCGGAGGAAGAGGCAGTGGTGAGACCGAGCCAACAGTGTAGCAAAAGCGGGAGCAGGGTGCAAAAGCAGAGCAGCCGTCGCCAAAACAGTTCGCCTGCTACTGGCAACCGTCAACAGGGACCAAGCACACCAAAGGCAGCTTCAAGGAGTTCCCTGGCATGGCACTTCTTCACACAATGTGCTGACGACAAGACCCGAGTGGTTTGCACGCTGTGCCATCAGAGCCTGAAGCATTAATGTTCTGAACCTTAGCACAACCTGCATGACCAGGCATCTACATGCGAGACACCGGCTGCAGTGGAGTAAGCACCTTCAAAACCAAGAAAGGTCTCCCTCTTCTGCTGCTGCCTCGGCCTCTTCCTCCGCCTCTGGAGTAACGTTAGCAACTGCCGCCCAGTTGTGCCACCAACAACACCACCTCCGTCACCAAGCATCTCCACCATGTCACACGGAAGCGTTCAGCTCTCCATCTCACAAACCTTTGAGAGAAAGCATAAATTCCCACATAGCCACCCTCGATCCCTGGCCCTGAATGCCAGCAGTTCTAAACTGCTGGCCTTTGAAATGCTGTCATTCAGGCTGGTGGAGACGGACAGCTTCAAACAGCTCATGTCACTTGCTGTCCCACAGTACGTCGTTCCCAGCCGCCACTACTTCTCCAGGAGAGCCTTGCCCTCCCTGCACAACCAAGTATCGGATAAAATCAAGTGTGCACTGCGCAACAGCATCTGTAAGAAGGTCCACCTAACCACAGATACGTGGACCAGTAAGCACGGCCAGGACGCTATATCTCCCTAACTGCACACTGGTTAAATGTATTGGCGGCTGGGCCCCAGGCGGAGAGCTGTTTGGCGCACGTCCTTCCGCCGCCAAGGATCCCAGAGCATCATTCTTTGCCTCCTGTTGCCTCCTCTTCCTACTCGGCTTCCTCCTCCTTTTCTTCCACCTCCTCATCCGGTCAGCGACAGACCTTCACCACCAGCTTCAGCACAGCCAGTGGTAAACGTTAGCAGGCCGTTCTGAACTTTGCAGGAATTGTGGCGGGGTATAGAACAACAGACCGACGAGTGGTTGCTGCCAGTGGGCCACAAGCCCGGCCTGGTGGTATGCGATAATGGGCGAAATCTCGTTGCAGCTCTGGGACTAGCCGGTTTGACGCACATCCCTTGCCTGGCACATGTGCTGAATTTGGTGGTGCAGAAATTCATTCACAACTACCCCGACATGTCTGAGCTGCTGCATAAAGTGCGGGCCTTCTGTGCGCGCTTTCGGTGTTCTCACCCTGTTGCTGCTCGCCTGTCAGCGCTGCAGCGGAACTTCGGCCTTCCCGCCCACCGCATCATATGCGACGTGCCCACCAGGTGGAACTCCACCTTGCACATGCTGGAGAGACTGTGCGAGCAGCAGCAGGCCATAGTAGAGTTTAAGCTTCAGCACGCACGGGTGAGTCGCACTGCGGAACAGCACCACTTCACCACCAATGACTGGGCCTCCATGCGAGACCAGTGTGCCCTGTTGCGCTGTTTCGAGTACTCCACTAACATGGCCAGTGGCGATGACGCCGTTATCAGCGTTACAATTAGAGATGTCCCGAACTATTCGCTGGCGAACAGTTCCCGACGAACATAGCTTGTTCGCGTTCGCCGCGGCGGGCGAACATATGCGATGTTCGGTCCGCCCCCTATTCATCATCATTGTGTAAACTTTGACCCTGTACCTCACAGTCAGCAGACACATTCCAGCCAATCAGCATCATACCCTCCCTCCCAGACCCTCCCACCTCCTGGACAGCATCCATTTTAGATTCATTCGGAAGCTGCATTCTTAGTGAGAGGAGGGACAGTGTAGCTGCTGCTGATTTAATAGGGAAATCGATAGCTAGGCTAGTGTATTCAGTGTCCACTACAGTCCTGGAAGACTCATCTGATATCTGCTGTAAAGACAGCACCCCAAAAAGCCCTTTTAAGGGCTAGAACATCAGTCTGCTTTATTATTTATTTTCCTGTGTAATCTAATTGCAGTTTCCTGCCAGCGTGTGTGTCAGGCTCACAGCCTATACTGTGCCCACTTGCCCAGTGACACCACTCATATCTGGTGTCACAGTTGCTTGCATTTAAAAAAAACAAAAACTTTTTGGACTGTAATATACTAGCAGTCAGTTGCTGCCACGCGCTTGTGTTTCATGCCCTACAAGTGCATAGTATCACCAGCGCAACTCATATCTGGAGTCACAGTAGATTACATTTAAGGAAAAACAAAAATTTTGACTGTGAATAAATAGCAGTCAGTTGCACACATGTGTTTGTGTGTTTAACCCCTTAAGGACACAGCCTTTTTACACCTTAGGACCAGGCCATTTTTTGAAAATCTGACCAGAGTCCCTTTAAGTGCTGATAACTTTAAAACGCTTTGACTTATCCAGGCCGTTCTGAGATTGTTTTTTCGTCACATATTGTACTTCATGACACTGGTAAAATGGAGTCAAAAAAATAATTTTTTTTGCACCAAAAAATACCTAATTTAACAAAAATTTGGAAAAATTTGCAAATTTCAAAGTTTCAGTTTCTCTACTTCTGTAATACATAGTAATACCCCCAAAAATTGTGATGACTTTACATTCCCCATATGTCTACTTCATGTTTGAATTGTTTTGGGAATGATATTTTATTTTTTGGGGATGTTATAAGGCTTAGAAGTTTAGAAGCAAATCTTGAAATTTTTCAGAAATTTACAAAAACTCAATTTTTAGGGACCAGTTCAGGTCTCAAGTCACTTTGCGAGGCTTACATTATAGAAACCACCCAAATATGACCCCATCTAAGAAACTACACCCCTCAAGGTATTCAAAACTGATTTTGCATACGTTGTTAACCCTTTAGGTGTTGCACAAGAGTTATTGGCAAATGGGGAGGAAATTTGAGAATTTCATTTTTTTGTCTAATTTTTCATTTTAACCCATTTTTTCCACTAACAAACCAAGGGTTAACAGCCAAACAAGACTGTATCTTTATTGCCCTGACTCTGCCGTTTACAGAAACACCCAATATGTGGCCGTAAACTACTGTACGGCCACACAGCGGGGCGTAGAGGGAAAGGTGCGCCGTATGGTTTTTGGAAGGCTGATTTTTATGGACTGGTTTATTTACACCATGTCCCATTTGAAGCCCCCTGATGCACCCCCAGAGGAGAAACTCCCTAAAAGTGACCCCATCTAAGAAACTACACCCCTCAAGGTATTCAAAACTGATTTTACATACGTCGTTAACCCTTTAGGTGTTGCACAAGAGTTATTGGCAAATGGCGATGAAATTTGAGAATTTCATTTTTTTGCCTAATTTTCCATTTTAACCCATTTTTTCCACTAACAAAGCAAGGGTTAACAGCCAAACAAGACTGTATCTTTATTGCCCTGACTCTGCTGTTTACAGAAACACCCAATATGTGGCCGTAAACTACTGTACGGGCACACAACGGGGCGTAGAGTTATAGGTGCGCCGTTTGGTTTTTGGAGGGCTGATTTTGCTGGACAGTTTTTTTGGCACCATGTCCCATTTGAAGCCCCCCTGATGCACCCCTAGATTATAAACTCCATAAAAGTGACCCCATCTAAGAAACTACACCCCTCAAGGTATTCAAAACTGATTTTACAAACTTTGTTAACCCTTTAGGTGTTGCACAAGATTTAATGGAAAATAGAGATACAATTTCAAAATTTCACTTTTTTGGCAGATTTTCCATTTTAATATTTTTTTTCCAGTTACAAAGCAAGGGTTAACAGCCAAACAAAACTCATTATTTATGGCCCTAATTCTGTAGTTTACAGAAACACCCCATATGTGTTCGTAAACCGCTGTACGGGCACACGGCAGGGTGCAGAAGAAAAGGGACACCATATGGTTTTTGGAAGACAGGTTTTGCTGGACTGTTTTTTTTTACACCATGTCCCATTTGAAGCCCCCCTGATGCACCCCTAGAGTAGAAACTCCAAAAAAGTGACCCCATTTTAGAAACTACGGGATAGGGTGGCAGTTTTGTTGGTACTAGTTTAGGGTACATATGATTTTTGGTTGCTCTATATTACACTTTTTGTGCGGCAAGGTAACAAGAAATAGCTTTTTTGGCACCGTTTTTTTTTGTTATTTACAACATTCATCTGACAGGTTAGATCATGTGGTAATTTAATAGAGCAGGTTGTCACGGACGCGGCGATACCTAATATGTATACAATTTTTTTTATTTATGTAAGTTTTACACAATGATTTCATTTTTAAAACCAAAAAAATGTTTTAGTGTCTCCATAGTCTAAGAGCCATAGTTTTTTCAGTTTTTGGGCGATTATCTTAAGTAGGGTCTCATTTTTTGCGGGATGAGATGACGGTTTGATTGGCATCTATTTTGGGGTGCATATGACTTTTTGATTGCTTGCTATTACACTTTTTGTGACATAAGATGACAAAAAATGGCTTTTTTTACACCGTTTTTATTTTTATTTTTTTACGGTGGTCATCTGAGGGGTTAGATCATGTGATATTTTTATAGAGCCGGGCGATACGGACGCGGCGATACCTAATATGTATACTTTTTTTTTATTTATGTAAGTTTTACACAATGATTTCATTTTTGAAACAAAAAAAATGATGTTTTAGTGTCTCCATAGTCTAAGAGCCATAGTTTTTTCAGTTTTTGGGCGATTATCTTGGGTAGGGTATGATTTTTGCGGGATGAGATGACGGTTTGATTGTTACAATTTTGGCGTACATGCGACTTTTTTGATCACTTTTATTACCTTTTTTGGGAAGTAAGGTGGGCAAAATTTCAATTTCATCATAGTTTTTTATTTTTTATTTTTATGGTGTTCACCGTTCGGGTAAAGTAACATGACCGTTTTATAGATCAGGTCGTTACGGAAGCGGCGATACCAAACATGTGTAGGGAATTTTATTTTTTTCATTTTTTATCAGTGATAAATGTGTTTTTTGATTTTTACTTTTTTTTCACTTTTATTCACTTTTTTTTGACCCAGACCCACTTGGTTCTTGAAGATCCAGTGGGTCTGATGTCTTTATAATACAGTACAGAACAATATATATTGTACTGCACTGTATTTTACACTTGTCTGAACAGATCTATGCCTTTCAGCACAGATCTGTTCAGCACCATGGACAGCAGGACGCCTGAGAGGCGTCCTGTTGCCATGGGAACCTTCCCCGTCTGCTCAGAACTTCGCAGACGGGGAAGGGTAAGGAGGGGATCTCTCGGGGGGCTGTCTGGGGGCTCTCTCCCTCTCCATCGGGGGGCTGCAAAGGCACAGCAGCCCCCCGATGGGAGAGGGAGGGAGCTCCCTGCTCTGTTAACCTTTTCCATACAGCGGTCCGTACGGACCGCTGTATGGAAAGGGTTAAACGGCTGACATTGCATCGCAGATGTCAGCCGTTTATACCAGGGTGCCAGCAATGTGCTGGCACCCTGGTATACCCACTGAACACCAATGAATTTTCAAGGGGAGGCGGGCGGTGGATCGCGATCCCGCCTGCCGCACCGCCCGCCTCCCCACCGCCCGCAACCCTCCCCCTGCACCTCCCGCCACCATAAAAATCATTCGGGGGTGCAGGGGGGGGTGAATAAAACTTTTTTTAGGCATATAAAGTCAGGGACCGCGGGGACCAGAAACTGCAGAAATCGCAGCAAACCGCAGGTCTGAATTGACCTGCGGTTTGCCGCGATCGCCGACATGGGGGGGTCACGGGACCCCCCCGCGCATTTAGCCTAGGTGCCTGCTCAATGATTTGAGCAGGCACCGGGTTCCGATCACTGCCGGCCGGGCGGCAGTGATCGGAACAACACATGACGTACCGGTACGTTATGTGTCCTTAAGTACCAGGACATCATGACGTAACGGTACGTCATGTGTCCTTAAGAGGTTAAGGCCCAGCTGCAAGTGCATAGTGTCATAGTGTCACCAGCGCAACTCATATCTGATTTTACAGTAGTTATATGCAAAGGTTTGGCAGCACTACTGAGCCCATACTTAGGGAAAAACCATAGAAAATAATACCTTACAGGTAGTGGTGGTGCACGCAGATGAGGATCTTTGGCTACTGGTCCCAACGTCAAAATCAAATGCAAAAAAATCTGCAGCACTCGCCAATGTGGAAAATCCAGTGATGGTTTATTCAATAAACAACAGGGTGATGCATCACCCTGTTGTTTATTGAATAAACCATCACTGGATTTTCCACATTGGCGAGTGCTGCAGATTTTTTTGCATTTGATGTCACAGTAGATTACATTTAAAGAAAAACAACAATTTTGACTGTGAATAAAAAGCAGTCAGTTGCACACACTGGTTTGTGTGTTTAAGGCCCAGCTGCAAGTGCATAGTGTCACCAGCGCAACTCATATCTGGCGTCACAATAGATTACATTTAAAGAAAAACAACAATTTTGACTGTGAATAAATAGCAGTCTTTTGCACACACGTGTTTGTGTGTTTAAGGCCCAGCTGCAAGTGCATAGTGTCACCAGCGCAACTCATATCTGGCGTCACAATAGATTACATTTAAAGAAAAACAACAATTTTGACTGTGAATAAATAGCAGTCTTTTGCACACACGTGTTTGTGTGTTTAAGGCCCAGCTGCAAGTGCATAGTGTCACCAGCTCAACTCATATCTGATGTCACAGTAGATTACATTTAAAGAAAAACAACAATTTTGACTGTAAATAAATAGCAGTCAGTTGCACACACGTGTCTGTGTGTTTAAGGCCCAGCTGCAAGTGCATAGTGTCACCAGCGCTACTCATATCTGGTTTCACAGTAGATTACATTTAAAGAAAAACAACAATTTTGACTGTGAATAAATAGCAGTCAGTTGCACACACGTGTTTGTGTGTTTAAGGCCCAGCTGCAAGTGCATAGTGTCACCAGCGTAACTCATATCTGATGTCACAGTAGATTAGATTTAAAGAAAAACAACAATTTTGACTGTGAATAAATAGCAGTCAGTTGCACACACGTGTTTGTGTGTTTAAGGCCCAGCTGCAAGTGCATAGTGTCACCAGCGCAACTCATATCTGATGTCACAGTAGATTAGATTTAAAGAAAAACAACAATTTTGACTGTGAATAAATAGCAGTCAGTTGCACACACGTGTTTGTGTGTTTAAGGCCCAGCTGCAAGTGCATAGTGTCACCAGCGCAACTCATATCTGATGTCACAGTAGATTACATTTAAAGAAAAACAACAATTTTGACTGTGAATAAATAGAAGTCAGTTGCACACACGTGTTTGTGTGTTTAAGGCCCTGCTGCAAGTGCATAGTATCACCAGCTCAACTCATATCTGCTGTCAAAGTAGATTACATTTAAAGAAAAACTAAAATTTTGACTGTGAATAAATAGCATTCAGTTGCACACACGTGTTTGTGTGTTTAAGGCCCTGCTGCAAGTGCATAGTGTCACCAGCGCAACTCATATCTGGTGTCACAGTAGCTTGCACGATAGTACAACTAAACTAATTAAAAAAAAATGACAGGTAGAGGCAGGCCACCCCGCAGGGGCCGTCGTGGTCGTGGTGCTGTGATTCCCTTTGGCCCTAGACTAATGCCCAGTGTTCAGAGGCCACGTACCCTGAACTCGAAAAGTTCTGAGGACATAGTTGACTGGCTAACACAGGACACCCAATCTTCTACAGCTCCAGCTCAGCTTCGGGCACCTCTCAAGTTACCACTCGCCTGCCTGCCGCCACCACCAACACTAGCACCACAGCCGCTTCACTTGATCTGTCAGAGGAGTTATTTACACATCAGTTGGAAGAAATGAGTGATGCGCAACCATTATTGCCAGAGGATGTAGATAACAGGGATATGTCTCAGTCAGGCAGCATTACACACATGGATGTACGGTGTGATGATGATGATGTTGTACGCACTGCTGCTTCCTTTGCTGAGTTGTCAGATACAAGTGAAGCGGTTGATGATGACGATGTGTCCAGTGATGTTACGTGGGTGCCCGCTCGAAGAGAAGAAGAACAGGGGGAAAGTTCAGATGGGGAGACAGAGAGGAGGAGGAGACGAGTTGGAAGCAGGGGGAGGTCGTCGCAAGGAGCTAGTGGCAGTCAGACAGCATGCATCGGCACCCGAGGTCAGCCAGACAGCACACCAATCAACGCATGCTGTTGCCACCACCAGAATGCCGTCATTGCAGAGCTCAGCAGTGTGGAATTTTTTGTGTGTGTCTGCCTCTGACAACAGCGATGCCATTTGCAACCTGTGCCAAAAGAAACTGAGTCGTGGGAAGTCCAACACCCACCTAGGTACAACTGCTTTGCGAAGGCACATGATCGCACATCACAAACGCCTATGGAATCAACACATGAGTACAAGCAGCACACAAACTCAAAGCCGACATCCTTCTGCTGGTCCAGCATCTTCAGCCACATCAACCACTGCTGTCATCCTTGCCCCCTCTTAACCATCTGCCACTCGTCTCTCGCCTTGAGCAGTTTCTGCTCATCTGCCCACAGTCAGGTGTCTGTCAAGGACATGTTTGAGCGTAAGAAGCCAATGTCACAAAGTCACCCCCATTGCCCGGCGTCTGACAGCTGGCTTGTCGGAACTCTTAGTCCACCAGCTTTTACCATACAAGCTGGTGGAGTCGAGGCCTTCTAAAAATTTGTAGCTATTGGGACACCGCATTGGAAGGTACCCGGCCGAAATTTCTTTGCACAAAAGGCAATCCCCAACCTGTATTCGATTGTGCAAAAGGAAGTAATGGCATGTCTGGCACACAGTGTTGGGGCAAGGGTCCATCTGACCACTGATACCTGGTCTGCAAAGCACTGTCAGGGCAGGTATATCACCTACACTGCGCACTGGGTAAACCTGCACGACTTGCAGGCAGGCCTGCTGCCACCTCCTCTACTCCTCCTGCTCCATCCTCTTCCATAACCTCCTCGGCTGAGTCCTCTTCTGCTGCTGCGTCTTGCTCCACATCAACGGCACCCCCCCCCCCACAGCTCCCCAGGGGTTATTCCACATCCCGGATACGACAGTGTCACGCCGTCTTGGGGTTGACTTGCCTTAAAGCAGAGAGTCACACCGGACCAGCACTCCTGTCCGCCCTGAACGCACAGGTGGATCAGTGGCTGACTCCGCACCAACTGGAGATCAGCAAAGTGGTGTGTGACAACGGAAGCAATTTGTTGGCGGCATTGAATTTGGGCAAGTTGACACATGTGCCGTGCATGGCACATGTGTGTAATCTGATCGTACAACGCTTTGTGCATAAGTACCCAGGCTTACAGGACGTCCTCAAGCAGGCCAGGAAGGTGTGTGGCCATTTCAGACATTCCTACACGGCCATGGCGCACTTTTCAGATATCCAGCAGCGAAACAACATGCCAGTGAGGCGCTTGATTTACAACAGCCCGACACGTTGGAATTCAACACTCCTAATGTTCCACCGCCTGCTCCAACAAGAAAAAGCCGTCAACGAGTATTTGTATGACCGGAGTGCTAGGACAGCCTCTGCGGAGCTGGAAATTTTTTTGCCATGTTACTGGACGCTCATGCGCAATGCCTGTAGGCTCATGCGTCCTTTTGAGGAGGTGACAAACCTAGTCAGTCGCACCGAAGGCACCATAAGCGACATCATCCCATTTGTTTTCTTCCTGGAGCGTGCCCTGCGAAGAGTGCTGGATCAGGCCGTAGATGAGCGTGAAGAGGAAGAGGAAGAGTTGTGGTCACCATCACCACCAGAAACAGCCTTATCAGCATCGCTTGCTGGACCTGTGGCAACGCTGGAAGAGGAGTTTGAGGAAGAGGAGTCAGAGGAGGAATGTGGCTTTGAGGAGGAGGAGGAAGACCAACCACAGCAGGCATCCCAGGGTGCTCGTTGTCACCTATCTGTTACCCGTGGTGTTGTACGTGGCTGGGGGGAAGAACATACCTTCAGTGAGATCACTGAGGACGAGGAACGGGACATGAGTAGCTCGGCATTCAACCTTGTGCAAATGGGGTCTTTCATGCTGTCGTGCCTGTTGAGGGACCCTCGTATAAAAAGGCTGAAGGAGAACGACCTGCACTGGGTGGCCATTTAAAAGTATGCTTTACACAGCGTATAAGGGTGATGTCACAGCACAACGGGAATCTAACAGGGGAAGAGGTGAAAGTAATCCTCCTCCTACCACGACCACACCGGCAAGGACAGGACGCTTTACAGACGTGTTGTTGATGGACGACATGCGGACCTTTTTAAGTCCTACGCATCGCCACAGCCCTTCGGGGTCCACCCTCAGAGAATGACTCGACCGACAGGTAGCAGACTACCTCGCCTTAACTGCAGATATCGACACTCTGAGGAGCGATGAACTCCTTGACTACTGGGTGTGCAGGCTTGACCTGTGGCCTGAGCTATCCCAATTTGCGATAGAACTTCTGGCCTGCCCCGCTTCAAGTGTCCTGTCAGAAAGGACCTTCAGTGCAGCAGGAGGTATTGTCACTGAGAAGAGAAGTCGTCTAGTTCAAAAAAGTCTAGATTACCTCATCTTTATTAAGATGAATGAGGCATGGATCCTGAAGGGACTGACAGTGGGCGATACATTCAACTAAAAAAGGCCTGATGAGATGAGCTGCCTTGGGCTAAAAATGGTCCACACACTGCTGTATTTTATCTCTGAATGCCGGATGACTTGCGTGACTTATCCGCCACCAACTAGGGTTCAAGCCGCAATGTTTTAGGGCACTTTCTGCCTGGAAAACATACATTTTTCCAGCCGCTGCTACAGGAGCAGTTGCAACAATACCTAATTTTTCAGGCATGTGTACATGCCTAATTTTTCTGGCCTCTGGTGCTGCACTGTGGCTGCAAAAACAAAACAAAAAAAAAGGCACATACATGTGTCAATTCCCCTTCGTGATCGTTACCTTGTTGTGGTGAAGGGGCTTGCGTATCACAATGAAGCGACCACCTCTATGAGTGTGTTGGCAATGGCAATGTTGGCACACCCCAGATGATAAGGTCGTTGCTTCATTGTGAACAGACCAAAAGCGATCGGCTGGATAATTTTGCATAGAAAAAGCATACATTTTCTTTGTGATCATCTAAGGTGATCATTAAAGCCTACTAGGCCAACAATGGGCCCACACTGCAGAATCATTGTTTTCTGGGTCACTTAACTGTCACTGAACTACCTCAGCACGACCATAGGCTTTGAAAATCCCCCATCGCCTGCAATCTCCCAAACGTGCGCACGAGCACAGTCATCATTACACCAAGATTGACGCATAGAGGAATACAATTTATGTCATGAGTGTGTCAACTATTGACAACTCTTTGCGGTTGTCTAAAATCTATTCCATACACGTCCCCTGATAGGGGACGTAACAGGGATTTAACTGATAGGAATAGTACTACTTAACACACCACTCCTATCTGGTGGCACAGTAGATTGCACGCGCAGTGCCCCAAATTGGAAGTAGGAGGACCGACCTAGCATCTTTTTCCATCTCCCGGTTCCTAAAATCTATTCCATATACACGTCCCCTGATAGAGGACGTAACAGGGATTAAACTGATAGGAATAGTACTACTTAACACACCACTCCTATCTGGTGGCACAGTAGATTGCACGCGCAGTGCCCCAAATTGGAAGTAGGAAGACCGACCAAGCATCTTTTTCCATCTCCCGGTTCCTAAAATCTATTCCATATACACGTCCCCTGATAGGGGACGTAACAGGGATTAAACTGATAGGAATAGTACTACTTAACACACCACTCCTATCTGGTGGCACAGTAGATTGCACGGGCAGTGCCCCAAATTGGAAGCAGGAGGACCGACCAAGCATCTTTTTCCATCTCCCGGTTCCTAAAATCTATTCCATATACACGTCCCCTGATAGAGGACGTAACAGGGATTAAACTGATAGGAATAGTACTACTTAACACACCTTATAATAATAATAATAATAATAATAATAATACTAGTGGACATAACAGGGATTAAACTGATAGGAATAGTGCTACTCAACACACCACTCCTATCTGGTGGCACAGTAGATTGCACGTGCAGTGCCCCAAATTGGAAGTAGGAGGACCGACCAAGCATCTTTTTTCATCTCCCGGTTTCTAAAATCTATTCCATACACGTCCCCTAATAGGGGACGTAACAGGGATTAAACTGATAGGAATAGTACTACTTAACACACCTTATAATAAGGCAGAGAGAGGCAACGCAGAGAGAGGAGTCTGAAGAAGAGGAGTCAGAGGAGGAAGGTGGCTCTGAGGAGGTGGAAGACCAAACACAGCAGGCGTCCCAGGGGGCTTGTTGTCACCTTTCGGGGACCCTTGGTGTTGTACGTGGCTTGGTGGAGGAAGAGACCTTCAATGACATCAGTGAGGACAAGGAACGGGACATGGCTAGCTTGGTATCCAACCTTGTGCAAATGGGGAATTTGCGGTTGTGCAAATGGACTGTTTGCGGTTGTTTGTGGTGCGTTAAACATGGAGTTTGGGCTGTCATAGTTTGGTCTGTCACTGTGAAGCGGGCGTAACCCTTACACTACCTGATCGATACAACATCATACCTGATGTTTTAAAGCACGTTATTCCAAACAATTTAGGAATGTTTGGTGATTTATGCCCTTTATGGATTAAAACCCAACTCTGCGTCAACTACGTTATTTTCCATGGGAGTTTTGCCATGGATCCCCCTCCGGCCTGCCACAGTCCAGGTGTTAGTCCCCACTTTTCCATCACTATTGTGGCCAGAAAGAGTCCCTGTGGGTTTTAAAATTCACCTGCCTATTAAAGGTCTATGGTGATTCACCCGGTTCCCCCGTTCGTGAACATTTGCGAAAATTCGCGTTCTCCGTTCGCAAACGGAACATTTTATGTTCGCGACATCTCTAGTTACAATACTACTTCTATGTCTCCTTGAGAAACCACTTAGAGCGATGATGGAAGAGGATGTGGCCCAGGACGAGGAGGAGGAAGAGGGGTCATCTCTAACACTTTCAAGCCAGTCTTTTAGAAGTGTCTCAGAAAGAGGGCCCAGGTACAAATTTGGCCAACCAGGGCCCACTACTGGAGGACGAGGAGGATGAGGAGGAGGAGGATGGGGATGAAGCATGTTCACAGCGGGGTGGCATCCAACGCAGCTCGGGCCCATCACTGCTACGTGGCTGGGGGAATACGGAGGACGCAGACGATACGCCTCCCACAGAGGACAGCTTGTTCTTACCTCTGGGCAGCCTGGCACACATGAGCGACTACATTCTGCAGTGCCTGCGCAACGATTGCAGAGTTGCCCACATTTTAACGTGTGCTGACTACTGGATGGCCACCCTGCTGGATCCCCGTTACAAAGACAATGTGCCATCCTTAATTCCCTCACTGGAGCGTGATCGGAAGATGCGCGACTACAGGCACGCGCTGGTAGACGCGCTCCTGAGAGCATTCCCGACTGACGCCGGGTGACAAGTGGAAGCACAAGGTGAAGGCAGGGGAGGAGGAAGAGGTCGCCAACGCAGCTGTGTCAGCGCTAGCACTTCAGAAGGCAGGCGTCACGGATGATGTTGCAGATAGCTGAACGTTATGAATAAAACGTCTGAATGGCTTGATCCCAAACTAAGGAGCATATAGGTGACCCCAATAAAACCCTAAGAGCTCACCCTGACTGCTAAGCACATACAAGGGTCCTAAAGGTAGACCATTGTATGCCCCCGTACCTAAGACTGTGTGACACCTGGAAACCATATAATAGTGAGGGGACATGACCACCGGCTCCCTGCACTACATACGGAGGGAGTCAGGGTCACCTAGAATCAAGCCAGCAAGGAAACACAGTACATGAAAGGACTTATCTGAACAAGCAGCAGCAGAAGCCAGGAAGTAGTATAAACCGCAAAGTGAGGCAGTATGGGAGGGAATATAAAGGAAAGAGGATTAGTCTAAATAGGTGACACCTGGGAGAAGGAAATGAGATGAGAAAGTGAAACCAAAACAAAGAACATCATGTAAGAGGTAGAGAAGGACGTCTGTCAGACCTTCTCACAGAACTGGCGGTGACAGTACCCCTCCCTCTACGGGTGGACTCCAGACACTCAGAACCCACCTTCTTTGGATGAGACCTATGGAAAGCCTTGATGAGATGAGTGGCCTTAATGTCCGCCACTGGGACCCACATCCTCTCCTCAGGACCATAACCCTCCCAATGAACAAGAGAACCACGGATAATGCGAGAATCCACAATCCTAGAGACCTGGAATTCAAGATTACCATCAACAAAAATCGGAGGAGGAGGCAAAGAGGAGGGTACAGTGGGTTGGACATAAGGTTTTAATAGGGACCTGTGAAAAACATTATGGATCTTCCATGTCTGAGGAAGATCAAGATGGAAGGCAACGGGATTGATGATGGACAAGATCTTGTAAGGCCCAATAAACTTAGGACCCAACTTCCAGGAGGGAACCTTCAGTTTGATATTCTTTGTAGACAACCACACCAGATCACCCAAATTCAGGTCCGGACCAGGCACACGTCTCTTATCCGCCACACGCTTATATCTCTCACTCATCCTCTTCAGATTACCCTGAATCTTTTGCCAAATAAATGAGAAAGACGAGGAAAATCTTTCCTCATCAGGTAAACCAGAAGACCCCTCTCCAGAGAATGTCCCAAACTGTGGATGAAACCCATATGCACCAAAAAATGGTGACTTATCAGAGGACTCCTGGCGACGGTTATTTAAAGCAAACTCAGCAAGGGACAAAGAATAATACCAATCCTCCTGATTCTCTGCCACAAAACAGCGCAGATATGTCTCCAGATTCTGATTGACGCGTTCGGTCTGACCATTCGAAAAGCAGAAGAAAATGACAACTGAATCCCCAAGCGAGAACAGAAGGCCTTCCAGAGACTGGAAACAAATTGCGTGCCCCTATCAGAAACAATGTCTGAAGGAATGCCATGCAATTTAACAATGTGATCAACAAACGCTTGCGCCAACGTCTTAGCATTGGGTAACCCAGGAAAGGGAATGAAATGCGCCATTTTGCTAAAACTGTCCACTACCACCAGAATTACAGTCTTCCCCGAGGAACGAGGCAGGTCCGTAATGAAGTCCATGGACAGATGCGTCCAAGGACGGGAAGGAATGGGTAGCGGGAGGAGAGAACCCGATGGCCGTAAATGAGGGACCTTGGCACGAGCGCAGGTCTCGCAAGCTGCCACAAAACCCTCAACCGTCTTACGAAGAGCCGGCCACCAGAATCTCCGAGCAATGAGATCTACTGTGGCTCTACTCCCCGGGTGACCAGCAAGGACAGTATCGTGGTGCTCTTTAAAAACCTTGTGACGTAAAGCGAGAGACACAAACAACCTCCCAGGAGGACAAAGATCAGGAGCCTCTGCCTGGGCTGCCTGAACCTCTGCCTCCAAATCAGGTTAAAGAGTCGAGACGACCACCCCTTCAGCCAAAATGGGACCCGGGTCTTCAAAGTTCCCCCCTCCCGGAAAACAACGTGATAGGGCTTCCGCCTTCACATTTTTAACCCCAGGGCGGAACGTGACAACAAAATTAAACCTAGAAAAGAACAAAGACCATCTGGCCTGTCTCGGGTTCAGACGCTTGGCTGATTCCAAGTAGGCCAGATTCTTATGGTCGGTAAACACGGTAATAGGGTGTCTGGCTCCCTCTAGCCAATGGCGCCATTCCTCAAAAGCTAATTTGATGGCCAACAACTTCCTATCTCTCACATCGCAATTTCTCTCTGCAGAGGAGAGTTTCCTTGAGAAAAAGGCACACGGTCGCCATTTGGCAAGAGAGGGACCCTGAGATAAGACCGCACCCACACCCACCTTTAGAAGCGTCCACCTCAACAATAAAAGGTAGAGAGACATCAGGTTGTACCAAAATGGGAGCGGAAGCAAAACTCTCTTTGATACTAGAAAAGGCCTTAAGCGCATCTACCGACCAGGAGGAAAAATCTACCCCCTTTGTAGTCATATCAGTGAGTGGCTTAACAACAGAGGAATAATTCAAAATGAACTTTCTGTAATAATTGGCAAAACCCAAAAACCGCATCAGCGCCTTCTGATTCTCAGGAAGCTCCCAATCAAGCACAGCGCGGACCTTCTCGGGGTCCATGCAAAAACCAGAAGCAGAGAGAATAAAACCAAGAAATTGAATCTCCGGAACCACAAACACATTTTTCCAGTTTAGCTTACAATTTATTCTCCCACAGAATGAGCAAGACCTGACGTAGGTGGTCCCTATGAGTTTTGAAATCAGGAGAAAAAATCAAAATGTCATCTAGATACACCAGTACAAATTTCCCCATTAAATGATAAAAAATGCTGTTCACAAAATGTTGGAAGACGGCCGGAGCATTCATCAAACCAAATGGCATAACCAAATTCTCGAAATGACCCTCAGGGGTATTGAAGGCCGTCTTCCATTCGTCCCCTTCCTGACCCTGACTAGGTTGTATGCCACTCTTAAATCCAACTTAGAAATTTTTTTAGCCCCAACAATCTGGTTAAACAGGTCAGAGATCAGAGGAAGCGGATATGGGTCACGATTTGTGATACGGTTCAGCTCCCTGAAATCCAGACAAGGTCTTAAAGAGCCATCTTTTTTCTTAACAAAAAAAAAACAGCAGCAACAGGTGACTTCGAGGGTCGGATGTGTCCCTTTCTCAGGCTCTCAGAGATATAAGTACGCATAGCGACTCTTTCAGGTTGGGAGAGATTGTATAAACGTGATTTTGGCAGCTTGGCGCCTGGGATGAGATTAATAGGGCAATCGTACTCCCGGTGAGGGGGCAGCTCCTGGACACCACTCTCGGAAAAACACATCCGAAAATTCAGAGAGAAAAGATGGTACAGTCTTGGTAGAAACCTCTGAAAGAGACGCCGTGAGGCAATTCTCTCTGTAAAAGTCCCTCCAACCATTTATTTGCCTTGCTTGCCAATCAATGGTGGGGTTATGTTTAGTGAGCCAGGGTAGCCCCAACACTAGAGGAGTAGGTAATCCGCTTAGGACGAAACATGACATATCCTCAACATGAGCATCACCCACAGTCAAACGGATATTGTGAACTATGCCCTTTAACGATCTTTGAGAAAGTGGAGCGGAATCGATAGCAAAAACAGGTATATCATTTTCCAAAGTGCATAACTGGAAACCATGCGTTAAAGCAAATTGATTATCAATGAGATTGACAGCTGCTCCACTATCTACAAAAATCTCACAAACAATGTTCTTGCTGTCTAGCGCCACCCTGGCAGGTAGGAGAAAACGGGAACTACAAGCAAACGGCAAACCTTCAATTTCCGCATCAACCTTGCCAATAGTAGCAAATGGAAAGTTTTTTGAGGTTTTTTTTCTTTTTGTTTCTTTTTTATTACCCTCAGAAAACTCCATGAATCTCCTAGTGGGGCAAACATTAGCCAAATGATTTATACCCCCACAACAGAAACAAACCCTCCTCTGAGAGCTGAATCCTCTACTATCAGAGGCAAGCAAACCCAGATGCATGGCCTCCTGCTCAGAGGGGATTGAGAGAGACTGAGACCCCTGCGTACTGAATGAGACAGCCCCACTGTCCTTGGGCTGAATATGACAGGAAGGAGTGGTCTCTCCTCTCTCTCTAAGATGCCTGTCAATACGAACAGCTAGAGACATGTCAGACTCCAACGAGGCAGGTCTCTCATGAAAAGCAAATGCATCTTTTAATCCCTCCGAAAGACCATGGCAAAATTGACTTCGGAGTGCAGCATCATTCCAACCCGTATCAGCTGCCCATCTCCGAAATTCTGAACAATATATCTCTAAGGACTGTTTACCCTGGCATAAAGGACGCAGTATAGATTCAGCCAGAGCAATACGATCCGGGTTATCATATATCTGCCCCAGGGCTACAAAAAATTCATCCACCGATCGGAGTGGCCCCCACCGGCAGCAAAAAGGCCCAAGACTGAGCGTTATCCCTGAGCAGCGAGATGATGATCCCCACCCTCTGCTCCTCATCACCAGAGGAATGGGGAAGTAGGCGAAAATGGAGTTTGCAAGCCTCTCTAAAGCGAACAAAATTCTCACTACCCCCGGAGAACGTATCTGGAAGCGAGATCTTAGGCTTGGAACAAACTCCATGAACGCAAGCAGAACCGGTCACCTGAAACTGAGACACAGCTTTACAGAGATCTGCTACCTCCAGTGAAAGACCTTGCATGCGGTCAATCAAGGCTGAAACCGGATCCATGCTTAAGATGGTAATGGCGGTTTATAATGTCACAGATGATGTTGCAGATAGCAGGAAGTTATTTATAAAACATCCGACTGGCTTGATCCCAAACTAAGGAGCATATAGGTGACCCCTATAAAACCCTAAGAGCTCACCCTGACTGCTAAGCACATACAAGGGTCTCAAAGGTAGACGATTGTATGCCCCCATACCTAAGACTGTGTGACACCTGGAAACCCTATAATAGTGAGGGAACACGACCACCGGCTCCCTGCACTACATACTGAGGGAGTCAGGGTCACCTAGAATCAAGCCAGCAAGGATACACAATACATGAAAGGACTTATCTGAACAAGCAGCAGCAGAAGCCTCCAGCAGTGAACACTTCAATCCAGGAAGTAGTACAAACCGCAAAGTGAGGCAGTATGGGAGGGAATATAAAGGAAAGAGGATTAGTCTAAATAGGTGACATCTGGGAGAAGGAAATGAGATGAGAAAGTGAAACCCAAACAAAGAACATCATGCAAGAGGTAGAGAAGGACGTCTGTCAGACCTTCTCACAGAACTGGCGGTGACAGCAGGGTTAGCATGGCCAATATGTGGAAAAGCTTTGTCACCTCGTCGCAACAACCAGCCCCAACTGCTGATATGGAGTGTGATAGCAGGAGGCAGCATTTGAACAACATAGTGGAACAGTACCTGTGCACACGCCTACACGTACTGACTGATGGTTCTGCCCCATTCAACTTCTGGGTCTCCAAATTGTCCACATGGCCAGAGCTTGCCCTGTATGCCTTGGAGGTGCTGGCCTGCCCTGCAGACAGTCTACTCTCTGAACGTGTATTTAGCATGGCAGGAGGCGTCATTACAGACAGACGCAGCCGCCTGTCCCCAGCCAACGTGGACAAGCTCACGTTCATTAAAATGAACCAGGCTTGGATGCCACAAGACTTGTCTGTACCTTGTGCAGAATAGACATTTATACCACCATCAAACATACATTCTTGTACTCAAGTCAAGTGCAATGATTCTTTGTTTTCTTTTTTTTTTATTTGTCCCAATATTTTGGGGGCTACCTGTTCCTCCTCCATTGCTGCCTTCACCTACAACACCACATTCACCGCCTCCTCAACCTCTGACTCCATATCCACCTCCTTCTCTGAGTTGCAGGTTAATAATTTGTAATTTTTAGTTATTTAATTTCATTTTAAGTTATTTCCCTATCCACATTTGTTTGCAGAGCAGTTGCCATTCTCTTAAGCACATTCTACTGCCTTTTACATCCCACTAGCCTTTTCAAGGACTATTTTAGAGCCATTTTAATTTTAAAAAAGTGTAAATTTTAGAGCCCTAAATTGAAAAAATTCTTATTTTCAATTGTCGGGGGACATTTTACTATTTTTGGCGTATACAAACCCCTGCTGTGCCTTGGTGACAGGGGCCTAAATCTCTCAAAATCCTCTGTTGTATTGCTGGGTGACATGTACGCCCTTTTGCCGTGAATGAACCCCTGCTCTGCATTGCTGACAGGGGCCTAAATCTCTACAAATCCTCTGTTGTATTGCTGGGTGACATGTACCCCCTTTTGCCGTGAATGAACCGCTGCTCTGCATTGCTGACAGGGCCCTAAATCTCTCAAAATCCTATGTTGTATTGCTGGGTGACATGAATCCCCTTTTGCCGTGAATGAACCCCTGCTGTGCCTGGGTGACCGGGGCCTAAATCTCTCAAAATCCTCTGTTGTATTGCTGGGGGACATGTACCCCCTTTTGCCGTGAATGAACCCCTGCTCTGCATTGCTAACAGGTGCCTAAATCTCTCCAAATCCTCTGTTCTATTGCTGGGTGACATGTACCCCCTTTTGCCGTGAATGAACCCCTGCTCTGCATTGCTAACAGGTGCCTAAATCTCTCCAAATCCTCTGTTCTATTGCTGGGTGACATGTACCCCCTTTTGCCGTGAATGAACCCCTGCTCTGCATTGCTGACACGGGCCTAAATAAGTCAAAATCCTCTGTTGTATTGCTGGGTGACATGAACCCCCTTTTGCTGTGAATGAACCCCTGCTCTGCATTACTGACAGGGGCCTAAATCTCTCCAAATCCTCTGTTGTATTGCTGGGTGACATGTACCTCCTTTTTCCGTGAATGAACCCCTGCTCTGCATTGCTGACAGGGGCCTAAATCTCTCAAAATCCTCTGTTGTATTGCTGGGTGACATAAACCCCCTTTTACCGTGAATGAACCCCTGCTCTGCATTGCTGACAGGGGCCTAAATCTCTCAAAATCCTCTGTTGTATTGTTGGGTGACATGAACCCCCTTTTGCCGTGAATGAACCCCTGCTCTGCATTGCTGACAGGGGCCTAAATCTCTACAAATCCTCTGTTGTATTGCTGGGTGACATGAACCCCCTTTTACCGTGAATGAACCTCTGCTCTGCATTGCTGACAGGGGCCTAAATCTCTCAAAATCCTCTGTTGTATTGTTGGGTGACATGAACCCCCTTTTGACGTAAATGAACCCCTGCTGTGCCTGGGTGACAGGGGCCTAAATCTCTCAAAATCCTCTGTTGTATTGCTGGGTGACATGAACCCCCTTTTGCCGTGAATAAACCCCTGCTCTGCATTGTTGACAGGGGCCTAAATCTTTCAAAATCCTCTGTTGTATTGCTGGGTGACATGAACCCCATTTTGCCGTGAATGAAACCCTGCTCTGCATTGCTGACAGGGAACTAAATTTTGTGAAAACATCTGTTACTGATCGCAGCTCACAGGTAAGTATAATGCTTCTAAAAATTGCTAAGTAAGAGAGTGAGAGCTACACACTGTACATCATACTGCACAGTGCATGCCATAAAAAAGCAAAAAATTAATTAAAAAAATAGATTTACTTTCTTTCCCATTCCCTTGTGAACAAAATTAGCAAGTTCAATTCACACAAAAATGGAAAACTAGGGTTTTTTGTGGGTTTATGACCACCATACATCCATTTTCAGTACCATTGCAGACTATGGGGCCATTCACTTAGCTGTTTTTCTAGCTGCCATTAATAAATAGGACATTTTTTTTTCTATTTTGACAGTCAGATGTGCCAGTAACCCCCCTTATGTGCCAGTAGCCCCCCTTATGTGCCAGTAGCCGCCCCTTATCATGTGCCAGTAGCCGCCCCTTATCATGTGCCAGTAGCCGCCCCTTATCATGTGCCAGTAGCCGCCCCTTATCATGTGCCAGTAGCCGCCCCTTTTCATGTGCCAGTAGCCGCCCCTTATGTGCCAGTAGCAACCCCTTATGTGCCAGTAGCCGTCCTTATGTGCCAGTAGTCGTCCTTATGTGCCAGTAGTCGTCCTTATGTGCCAGTAGCCCCTCCTTATCATGTGCCAGTAGTCCCCCTTATGTGCCAGTTGCCCCCCTTATGTGCCAGTAGTCCCCCTTATGTGCCAGTAGCCCCCCCTTATGTGCCAGTAGTCCCTCTTATGTGCCAGTAGTCCCCCTTATGTGCCAGTAGCCCCCCCTTATGTTCCAGTAGTCCCCCTTATGTGCCAGTAGCTGCCTCTTATGTGCCAGTAGCCGCCCCTTATGTACCAGTAGTCCCCCTTATGTGCCAGTAGTCCCCCTTATGTGCCAGTAGTTCCCCTTATGTGCCAGTAGTCACCCCTTATGTGCCAGTAGCCGCCCCTTATGTTCTAGTAGCCGCCTCTTATCATGTGCCAGTAGCCCCCTCATCATGTGCCAGTAGCCCCCATATCATGTGCAAGTAGCCCCCATATAATGTGCTAGTAGCCCCCTTTATCATGTGCCAGTAGCCCCCTTTATCATGTGCCAGTAGCCCCCCTTATCATGTGCCAATAGTCCCCCTTATCATGTGCCAGTAGTCCCCCTTATGTGCCAGTAGTCCCCCTTATGTGCTAATAGCCCCTTATGTGCCAGTAGCCCCCCTTATCATGTGCCAGTAGTCCCCCTTATGTGCCAGTAGCCCCCCTTTTGTGCCAGTAGCCCCCTTATCATGTGCCAGCCCAGTAGTCCCCCCTTATCATGTGCCAGCCCAGTAGTCCCCCCTTATCATGTGCCAGTATTGTACCTATATACTGGTAAGTGAAAGGTCTGTGCGGCGCATTGCTTATAGCACAGACCTGTCACTTACCAGTAAGAGGAGCGCCCGGCCGGTCACAGACATCGCAGCTCACAGGTGAGTATAATGCTTCTAAAAATTGCTAAGTAAGAGAGTGAGAGCTACACACTGTACATCATACTGCACAGTGCATGCCAAAAAAAGGAAAAAATGTATTAAAAAAATAGATTTACTTTCTTTCCCATTCCCTTGTGAACAAAATTAGCAAGTTCAATTCACACAAAAATGGAAAACTAGGGTTTTTTGTGGGTTTATGACCACCATACATCCATTTTCAGTACCATTGCAGACTATGGGGCCATTCACTTAGCTGTTTTTCTAGCTGCCATTAATAAATAGGACATTTTTTTTCTATTTTGACAGTCAGATGGGCCCCTTTGAAATCAATATGCCATTTGCCATTTAGACAGAAGTGTGCATGCATATTAATAGCACAGAAAAAGGGAGTTAAAAAGAAATACTTCCCCCTTTGTAAGAAATGCCCCAATACTGCCCCCTGTAAATTAGCCCATGATAATGCCAACAACTTAAAAAAATATTCATCTCGCCACAGAATGCACAGGAACACTTTAGACAACAGGACCTGGCACTCTCAGCGATGTGACATCACAAGATCACTCTTTTTTAGACTGGCTGGTTAATCTAATGTGTGAGTGCTGTCCATACTACTGACTGTAAATTGCAGACTAAGGGGAGATTTATCAAGATCAGTGCTTTCTATGTCTGTCTTGATATCTCCTGCACCGCTGGAGGATGTGCCTAATTTATTACGAGCTGCAGGCTTTGTCATAAATTAGGTGCATCCTCGTGCACTATGCACCAAGGGTGGAAAAACCTAAAAGTGGCTCCAATGTTGTAGATGGATCCAAATTGACAGAAGGTGGGGCAACACAAGTAGATGGGGCCGAGACAAGTTGGCAAGGTCAGTAATCCCATAGTACAGCACAGAATGCTATCCCACAGAACCAAATACAACAGTGGATAACAAAATACCTCCTCATAAGCTGTCTCTCTGTGGTGGCTATCAATATCCATGTTCTGTTCTCTTCCTCCATTTGTCTTTACAGGGAGTGCAGAATTATTAGGCAAGTTGTTTTTTTGAGGATTAATTTTATTATTGAACAACAACCATGTTCTCAATGAACCCAAAAAACTCATTAATATCAAAGCTGAATATTTTTGGAAGTAGTTTTTAGTTTGTTTTTAGTTTTAGCTATTTTAGGGGGATATCTGTGTGTGCAGGTGACTATTACTGTGCATAATTATTAGGCAACTTAACAAAAAACAAATATATACCCATTTCAATTATTTATTTTTACCAGTGAAACCAATATAACATCTCAACATTCACAAATATACATTTCTGACATTCAAAAACAAAACAAAAACAAATCAGTGACCAATATAGCCACCTTTCTTTGCAAGGACACTCAAAAGCCTGCCATCCATGGATTCTGTCAGTGTTTTGATCTGTTCACCATCAACATTGCGTGCAGCAGCAACCACAGGCTCCCAGACACTGTTCAGAGAGGTGTACTGTTTTCCCTCCTTGTAAATCTCACATTTGATGATGGACCACAGGTTCTCAATGGGGTTCAGATCAGGTGAACAAGGAGGCCATGTCATTAGATTTTCTTCTTTTATACCCTTTCTTGCCAGCCACGCTGTGGAGTACTTGGACGCGTGTGATGGAGCATTGTCCTGCATGAAAATCATGTTTTTCTTGAAGGATGCAGACTTCTTCCTGTACCACTGCTTGAAGAAGGTGTCTTCCAGAAACTGGCAGTAGGACTGGGAGTTGAGCTTGACTCCATCCTCAACCCGAAAAGGCCCCACAAGCTCATCTTTGATGATACCAGCCCAAACCAGTACTCCACCTCCACCTTGCTGGTGTCTGAGTCGGACTGGAGCTCTCTGCCCTTTACCAATCCAGCCACGGGCCCATCCATCTGGCCCATCAAGACTCACTCTCATTTCATCAGTCCATAAAACCTTAGAAAAATCAGTCTTGAGATATTTCTTGGCCCAGTCTTGACGTTTCAGCTTGTGTGTCTTGTTCAGTGGTGGTCGTCTTTCAGCCTTTCTTACCTTGGCCATGTCTCTGAGTATTGCACACCTTGTGCTTTTGGGCACTCCAGTGATGTTGCAGCTCTGAAATATGGCCAAACTGGTGGCAAGTGGCATCTTGGCAGCTGCACGCTTGACTTTTCTCAGTTCATGGGCAGTTATTTTGCGCCTTGGTTTTTCCACACGCTTCTTGCGACCCTGTTGACTATTTTGAATGAAACGCTTGATTGTTCGATGATCACGCTTCAGAAGCTTTGCAATTTTAAGAGTGCTGCATCCCTGCATCCCTGAGCCTGTCAAGTCCTTCATTTGACCCATTTTGCCAAAGGAAAGGAAGTGGCCTAATAATTATGCACACCTAATATAGGGTGTTGATGTCATTAGACCACACCCCTTCTCATTACAGAGATGCACATCACCTAATATGCTTAATTGGTAGTAGGCTTTCGAGCCTATACAGCTTGGAGTAAGACAACATGCATAAAGAGGATGATGTGGTCAAAATACTCATTTGCCTAATAATTCTGCACTCCCTGTATTTTTTGGACTGGATTTTTGGGTAAGCTTGCCCTATTGAGCCTGAACCTGCAGTATTGTTTATAGGTTGGTGCTGCCTTACTTTTTCTATTGTGTGTATATATATATATATATATATATATATATATATATATATATTATTCTCATTGATATTAGATGATATGGAAAAGGAGGAAAAGCAGATAGCAGAAGAATGGCTTCCACCTATAGGCCAGGAGAGTGATAGGGGATGTCAGAGCTGATTAATATTCAGTGTTTACTGTCAAATAACCTGCAGGAGATTGCAGACAAGAACAGCAATAATATGCATATTGCCCCCCCCCCCCTTCCCACCTAACCAGCCAAACCCCATACCAGCAACAGCCCCTGTATAAAGGTGTATTAAAGGTGCCGCGCGGCCATTAACATTGGAGAACGACTATACAGTTGCAAGAAAAAGTATGTGAACCCTTTGGAATGATATGGATTTCTGCACAAATTGGTCATAAAATGTGATCTGATCTTCATCTAAGTCACAACAATAGACAATCACAGTCTGCTTAAACTAATAACACACAAATAACTAAATGTTACCATGTTTTTATTGAACACACCATGTAAACATTCACAGAGCAGGTGGAAAAAGTATGTGAACCCTTGGATTTAATAACTGGTTGAACCTACTTTGGCAGCAATAACTTCAACCAAACATTTCCTGTAGTTGCAGATCAGACCTGCACAACGGTCAGGAGTAATTCTTGACCATTCCTCTTTACAGAACAGTTTCAGTTCAGCAATATTCTTGGGATGTCTGGTGTGAATCGCTTTCTTGAGGTCATGCCACAGCATCTCAATCGGGTTGAGGTCCGGACTCTGACTGGGCCACTCTAGAAGGCGTATTTTCTTCTGTTTAAGCCATTCTGTTGTTGATTTACTTCTATGCTTTGGGTTGTTGTCCTGTTGCAACACCCATCTTCTGTTGAGCTTCAGCTGGTGGATAGATTGCCTTAGGTTCTCCTGCAAAATGTCTTGATAAACTTGGGAATTCATTTTTCCTTTGATGATAGCAATCTGTCCAGGCCCTGAGGCAGCAAAGCAGTCCCAAACCATGATGCCCCCACCACCATACTTCACAGTTGGGATGAGGTTTTGATGTTGGTGTGCTGTGCCTCTTTTTCTCCACACATAGTGTTGTGTGTTTCTTCAAAACAACTCAACTTTGGTTTCATCTGTCCACAGAATATTTTGCCAGTACTGCTGTGGAACATCCAGGTGCTCTTGTGCAAACTGTAAACGTGCAGGAATGTTTTTTTTTGGACAGCAGTGGCTTCCTCTGTGGTATCCTCCCATGAAATCCATTCTTGTTTAGTGTTTTACGTATCATAGATTCGCTAACAGGAATGTTAGCATATGCCAGAGATTTTTGTAAGTCTTTAGCTGACACTCTAGGATTCTTCTTCACCTCATTGAGCAGTCTTCTGTGCTCTTGCAGTCATCTTTACAGGATGGCCACTCCTAGGGAGAGTAGCAGCAGTGCTGAACTTTCTCCATTTATAGACAATTTGTCTTACCGTGGACTGATGAACAGCAAGGATTTTGGAGATACTTTTATAACCCTTTCCAGCTATATGCAGGTCAACAATTCTTAATCGTAGGTCTTCTGAGAGCTCTATTGTGCGAGGCATAATTTACATCAGGCAATGCTTCTTGTGAAAAGCAAACCCAGAACTGGTGTGTGTTTTTTATAGGGCAGGGCAGCTGTAACCAACACCTCCAATCTCATCTCATTTATTGGACTCCAGTTGGCTGATACTTCACTCCAATTAGCTCTTGATGTCATTAGTCTAGGGGTTCACATACTTTTTTCACCTGCACTGTGAATGTTTTTTTTTAAATATCCATTTTATTTCATTTTCTTCTCTATACAGAGCAACACATATTATGATAGAAAACACGGCCAACACAGATAGTTACTATAAAACAGTAGTGAACTACCCTATCGCATAACACAAAATCCTAGAGAGATTATAAATATGACTGTAAATTCACCATTGGTATAAAAAATAAACCTATAACCTCCCACCCCATCCCCCCCAATTGGCTGTCGTCACTACAGCTCTAATACCCACAGACATAATTACACAGGTAGCTATGTCTGAACAGTCACACGTGCCGCTCTCCGTTTCCTTTCCATATCCTCATAAACTTTAATTTGTTGGAGGTACAAGATCCATTCGTTTAACGAGGGTGGGGAGACAGAACCCCAATATTTGACCAGAATAACTTTTGCCACCATCAAACCACTCATCCAGATCTGTCTAACCCGAGCCGGAACTTCCATGTCTATAGCATAATATCCCAGTATCACTGTCAACATCCCAGGGCTATATGTCGAAGAAGACTCCTTTTGTAGAGCTGCAAAGACCTGTTCCCAATACCTTTTTATTTTACTACATTCCCACAGTAAATGCCTAAAATCCGCGTTCACATACCCACATTTAGGACAGCCACAGTCTCGACCTTTATTTTGGGGGAATTTCGCTTGTGTTTTTGGGGTATAGTACAGCCAATGCAAGATCTTAAATTGAATTAATCTGTGAGCATTAGAGATTGTGGCCTTTCTTATGTTCCTATAAATACTAGTCCATTGTAATGGTTGGCAATGCAACTCTTGCTCCCATTTATTTGGGCTTTTAAATAGAGTTACAGTTGCCAGTCCCGTTCGAAGTTTACTATATAGACTGGCTATCTTAACCCTCTGATCTGTCTGGGCATAACAATAATCAAAAAATAGATTCTTCCGTGGAAAAATATACCCATTATTCCTAGAAGCCTTATAAATGTGTTTTAAACGTGCATACATAAACACATCTAATGCTGTGCTAACAGCGGATTTATGATCCGAAAAGGATTTAAAGTGTCCAAAAGCAAAAAGGTGACACACATTAACAACCCCCCTATGTATCCAATATTCATAATCTGTAATTTTGAAGAATTTCACCAGATTCCTATTCTCCCACAAAGGGGTAAAAGCAAAAGGCATTGCTGAGTCCAAAAGGCATCACCTGATATTCAAAGTGTCCTACCGGAGTATTGAACGCCGTCTTCCATTTGTCTCCCTCCTTGATTCGGATTAGATTGTATGCCCCTTTCAGGTCAATTTTGGAAAACCAGGTTGCCCCCAGGACCTGGTTGAATAAATCCGGAATCAATGGGAGGAAGTATCTATTCTGGACAGTGATTTTATTTAATCTCCGGTAATCGATACATGGCCTAAGACCACCATCTTTTTTCTTAACGAAGAAAAACCCCGCCCCCATAGGAGAGACAGAAGGTCTAATATGCCCTTTACCAAGGCTCTCCTTAATATAATCTTCCATGGCCTTGCGTTCGGGCATAGAAAGATTATAAATTCGTCCTTTAGGAAACTTGGCCCCCTCTACTAGCTCTATGGTACAATCATAAGGTCTATGAGGGGGTAGAACCTCTGGGGTTGGTGATGAGAATACATCAGAATATTCTCTAACAACAGAGGGTAAAGTATCAGACTTTACTGAGACCCCAGCCTGTACCACGGACAGGCACGAGTCACACTTAGGCCCCCATCTCACCAACTCCCCATTGGACCAATCTATAGTGGGGTTATGTAGTCGGAGCCAAGGCAACCCTAGTACCACCTCAGCAGGTAGGTTCTCCAGGACTAGAAGCGAACATCTCTCTGAGTGGCACACACCCATGGTTAGAGAAATCTCCGAGGTACATAAGCTCACCGTACCACCAATAAGAGGAGTAGCATCAATAGCCATGACATGGATAGGAGTTGGTAAGGCAAACATAGGAATACCCAATCTAACAGCATACTCAGAGTCAATAAAGCTAGCCGCTGAGCCAGAATCAATAAAGGCCTTACCCGCCCATTTATCTACTCCCAGAGAAATCGTAATGGGTACCAAAAGCTTACATTTAGAAAATTCAGGGTGTACCTGGTCTTTAGGTTGCCTTGCCTTAGGAGACTTGACAGAGAGGACCTTCTTAGGACACTGGTTAATCCAATGGTCAGAATCTCCACAGTAAAAGCATTCTCCACGTCTGCGGCGAAGATTCCCTCGGGTCATGCCAACCTGCATGGGTTCCTCGGTGGAGACCTCAGCATTGTCTCTGGGATAGGCCTCTGGCTGGACCACCATCTGGGAAGAGAACTGTTGTTCCTGTCGTCTCTCTCTAACCCGTCGGTCAAGTCGGACAACAAGGGTCATCATCTCCTCTAAGGTCTCTGGAAGTTGATAACTGACCAGAAGATCCTTTAATTTATCAGACAGACCTGACCTGAACTGACTCTTCAGGGCTGGTTCGTTCCATCCTGAGGGGACACACCACCTTCTGAATTGGGTGCAATAATCCTCCGCTGGTAAATTGCCCTGAACCAGTGCCTTTAGAGCCGTCTCGGCTACTAGAGTCCTGTCTGGTTCATCATAGAGGGTACCTAGGGCCTGAAAGAACCCCTGTACAGAATATAAACAACTGGCGCCAGCAGGTTAAGAGAACGCCCAGTCCTGGGGATCACCCTGTAATCGGGAAATGATAATGCCCACGCGTTGACTCTCGGGGCCAGAGGACACGGGGCGCAAACGGAAGTAAAGTTTGCAACTCTCCTTAAAAGAGAGAAACTTCTTCCGGTCTCCAGAAAAGGTTTCTGGGAGCTTAATCTGGGGCTCAAAATGTGGACTGGAGGCCTGAGGAGTGGAAGAGCCTTGCCCTAACTCAAAAGAGCTGAGTTTTTCCCCTAACTCCTGCACCATCTGCGTCAGATTAGAGACATAGTCAGTCAGGGTCACCAGAGGATTCATAATACAGTGGTTATTGGGCCTGTTAATCTGTAACGGTCGCGTACACACACACACAGGGGGGAGGGAAGTGACCACTGCGCTCCACCCTTACCCCTGGCCCTGCCTACTTGCCTCGCGAGTCCTAATGACAGGGGACAACTGGACGACAATCCCTAACTTGGAGTAAGTGCAGGGATGACAGACAGACAAACAACAGGACGTGAACGGACCGAGTCAATACCAGGAAAGCTGCAAAGTACAAATGGAGCAAGCAGAGAATTGTCAGGAGAAGCCGGGGTCATAAATACCAGGAGAGCAGAGAAGTACAAGAGGAGTCCTAAGAAAGTAGTCAGGTGGGAGCCGAGGTCACAATACCAGGACGGATGCGCAGTACAGGAGGATCAGGCAAAAGGATGGTCAAGGAACAGGATCAGGTAAGTATTCAGCAGTCCAACAAAAACCAGGAACCTAGAAATTAACAGGCAACCTGTAGCCAGCAGGCTGCCTGTATTTATAGTGGGGAGTGAGGGTCATGTGACGTGGCCAGCGTCACATGACCGACAGACCAACCAGTCGAGCACCGAGTGATCAGCTCGGCGCTCAAGGCAGACTTAGGAGCAAGGAGCCACCCAGCTAGTAAAGCCGCCCTGGGAATGAGGTCAAACACAGAACCTCATTCCAAAAGCTAAGCAACAGTTCTGCGGGCAATGGGGGACCGAGTGCACCTTTGGAACCCCGTGACAGTATGGGCTCCGCAGAGGTCTTTGTAATCTTCCTGCAAATATTGTGAAACTTACTTCATCTCCCATCTATGGCGTGACACTTCAGTTATGCGCATAAATTACAGGCTCAAAATCTGGAGACCTCCGAGGAGCCCATACATTTTATGGTAGTAATAAGGCTATATTGTTAATGAACTTTTCAAACTAATTGGGTTCGGACACAGCAGTCCGAATCCGATTCGCTCAACACTAATTATAACCTGTACAATATAGTGAAGATATTATTTATGGTGATATGTAAACAACATGAATGAAATTGGTACAATTTTTTCCCTCATTTAACACATAATAAAAGTAGATAGAAATTAAAATCTTAGTGATGTGTATTTCAAAAAGGCCTGACACAGAAAAAAAGTTAGATAGTTATGGCTATACATGTTAGAAGTGCTGGGGGATGGGGGCACATAGTTTGTCTCTACCGGGCTTTGAAATTTTGGATGGCAGACCAGGTAAGGAGGGAGAATGATTTATTCTTCTGTCAGGGTTGGATCCTGTGTCATCTGCCTCCAGTTTTTTTTAAATAGAAGTGTTACCTGTCACCAGGGGCGGACACAGACAGTAGAGGGCCCCTGTGCAAGGAATGTACCTGGGCCCCCCAAAACCACACACCCTAAACCCCACCACCACCATAGTACCCCTACAGTGCCCTCAGTACTAATAAGGCAGCCCTAATAGAAATAAGGCCAATCTATAAGACACTCCTATGGAGACCTCAGTAGTAATGCCCGCCACCACTGCCCACAGTATTTAAAATGTTCCCTGCAGTGCCCCCTATAATTATAATACCTCCTGCAGTACCCCCTGGAGTTACAATCTTCTCTGTAGTGCCCCCATAAATTATAATGCTTGTCCCCTCCCTCCAGTCTTCTATACAATACAGTCCCATGTAAATAACATCACTCCTCTCCCTCCAGTCTTCTATACCATGCAGTCCCATGTAAATAACACCAGTCCTCTCCCACCAGTCTTCTATATGATACAGTCCCATGTAAATAACCTCTCTTCCTTACAGTCTTCTATAACATACAGTCCCATGTAAATAACTTCAGCCCCTCCAACACATAGTCACATGTAAATAACATCACTCCTTACCCTCCAGTCCTCTATAATATCCAGTCCCATGTAAATAACACCAGTCATCTCCCCCCAATTCTCTGTAACATACAGTCCCATGTAACTAACACCCATCCCCTCCCTTCAGCCCCTCTAACATACATTCCCAGTTAAATAACATATTTCCCTCCCACTAAGCAGGGAGAAGGTATAACAGGGAAGAACCACATCTCCCAGTGTTTCTCTGGCACTTACATTCATTCCATAGCATCACAGGTCTCCACTGCTGAGCGCTGCCTCTTTCTGCACTGGTCACATGATGGTGACCTCATAACAGGTCCTACCACCGCTTCCAGTGTTGAAAAGGTCACATGACTATGATGTCATCGCAGGTCCTTCAGCTATGGAGTATAGGCAGAACATGCAGGAAGGGAGGGAAAAAATAATAAAATAAAAAAAACACCTCAGCTGGCACTGGGAAGGGCCCACCTCCCTCTCTGAACCCCTGTGCAGCTGAATCAGCTGCACAGGTGATATGTCCGCCCCTGCCTGTCACCATAAGGCCTCATTCACACAAACGTGGTTTCTTACCACATCCGATCCACATTTTTTGCGGATCGGATGCGGACCTGTTAATTTCAATGAGCAAAAGATGCAGACAGCACACTGTGTGCTCTCCACATCCGCACGTCCGTTCAGCGGCCCCGCAAAAAAAAAAAAAAAATTTAATATGTCCTATTCTTGACAGATTTGTGGACAAGGATAGAACATTTCTACAGGAGTAAAAAAAATAAATGATGGCATGCACTCTACAGGGATCCGTGCTTTGTGGATCCACAATTTGCGGACTGCAAAACGCGGCTGTGTGCATGAGCCTTATTCTCATCATAATGAGTCAACTAGTGGAAAGCGGTCTTTACAAAATACAAAGTGAATTTATTGAGGGCTGCTGCTGATCCATCACTTACATTTTTATTGCACTTTATATTCTTCTATATACTGGGCACTATTATAGTTATATGCTTTACGTAGGGGCGGCATTACAGTAATTCTGCAGTTCTTATTGGACCTTTGTATTTTATTTCATTTGGAACTGGAGTCATACGTTAAATAGAGTCAGACCTAAAATATAAAGGAATTTTAAATGTACAGAGCACATGGGTTCTACTGTAATCACATTGCAGGAACGCTTTCTGTGTGCAAACAATGTTTCAATTAATTCTATCAATTGTGTTGCAAGAAGGAGTCAAGGTCTTTGTCCTTTCTTGAAGCAGGTTTGAAGATGGAATTCTTTTATAAGGGAATGCGGATAACTGTGAACCTCTGTTAACCAGAACACATACCTATTCATCTTCTCTCCCTCAACTTGGTTGGATCTGAAGAAAGTTAAAATAAAATGTAAATGAGTAGTAATTGCGTTTTCTGATTGATAGACAGCAGTTTTACGTTACAACTTTGCAGACAGTCTTCGCTGATTATTTTCATTGGGCTTTAAGCAATTATTTTGGTAGTTAACTCTTTAACAGACAATGTATCCTATGGAAAAATAAGGAAAAGAATTAGGAGAACATCTGCAAGTAGTGTGGCTTGCCACTCTTCTGCCATTTTGTGTATAGAGCTCCTCTCCAGATCTCCACAGGCCTAAAAACAAATCTTGTGTGTACTCTGAACCTGCAGTCATGTGCTTCTCTCCTCCTATTGGTTGATCAGTATTATTTTTATATAGCAGGATAAATATTACTGAGGAGACTTCCTCTTCACCCAAAAATTGCAGCGTGTGCAGCCAAGTCCATGAGATAGAAAAAGGAAGGCAGAAAGATGACCACATATGCTAGAGTACTGAGAGGAGGAGGGGAAGGTAGAAGCAGCTTAAAGGGGAATGCCCACTGAGCTCTGAACCTGCAGCTCCACAAGCCTAAACCTCTCTAGTTAAACAAATATGAATCCAATGTAATGATGAGCAGCAGAAATGCAGTTAATATGCCTGAAGGAAGTAGCTACTAGGCTGCAGCCAGGACAAGGATTCAGTTATGCCCACTTTTGCGCCCCTCACAGTAGTTATGACTACCTTTGTGCACCTCATATTAGGTATACCCATCTTTGTGCCCCCTCACTGTAGTTATTCCCTCTTTTGTGTCCTCTCACAGTAGGTATGCCCATCTTTGTGTACCCTCACTTTAGTTATTCCCACTTTTGAGTCATCTCACAGTATGTATGCCCATTTTTGTGTACCCTCACAGTACTTATGCCCACCTTTGTGCACCTGATAGTAGGTATGCCCATCTTGCTGCCCCTCACAAGTAGGTATGCCCATCTTTGTGTACCCTCATAGTAGTTATGCCCACCTTTGTGCACCTGATAGTAGGTATGCCCATCTTCGTTCCCCTCACTAGGTATGCCCATCTTTGTTTACCCTCATAGTAGTTATGCCCACCTTTGTGCACCTGATAGTAGGTATGCCCATCTTCGTTCCCCTCACTAGATATGCCCATCTTTGTGACCCCTCACTGTAGTTATGCCCACTTTTGTGTCCTCTCACAGTAGTTATGCCCAGATGTGTACCCTCACTGTAATTATAGTCAGATATGTGCCCCTAACACTAGTAATTTCCACACTGTGCCCCCTCACTGTAGTAATGGCCAAATATGTGCACTCTCAGTGTAGTTATGCTCACTTTGTGCCCCCTCACAGAGTTTTTTCCTCCTTTTGGACCCCAGTGCCTTCTCCAGCTCCATGAAAGAAAAAAAACAACAACAAAAAAATACTGACCTGCTTCGATGACCTGAGGATGTGCTCCCAGTCTCTCCCGCTGCTTTATGCCCTGTCTGCCCGGGTTGCTTCTCAGACTCACTGACATTGCTATGGCAGCTCACTGAGCGCAGCCCTATCCTGGCTGACCGATCGCTTGCTAGATGCAGCCTTAGCAAGCTAACTAGCGATCAGCTGTTGTGAAGTTCAGAACGGCTGATCGCATCGGAAGGAGTGCAAGTGCGGGTGGCAACGCACTGCAGGCATGTAGTAGCGGGCTGCGGAGTGCGGATGGCAAGCAAGCAGCCTCTATTAGGCTGAGTTCACACGAGCGAGTATTCCGCGCGGGTGCAATGCGGGAGGTGAACGCATTGCACCACCCGCACTGAATCTGGACCCATTCATTTCTATGGGGCTGTTCACATGAGCGGTGATTTTCACGCATCACTTGTGCGTTGCGTGAAAATCGCTGCATGTTCTATATTCTGCGTTTTTCACGCAACGCAGGCCCCATAGAAGTGAATGGGGTTGCGTGAAATTCGCAAGTATCCGCAAGCAAGTGCGGATGCGGTGCGATTTTCACGCACGGTTGCTAGGAGACGATCGGGATGGAGACCCGATCATTATTATTTTCCCTTATAACATGGTTATAAGGGAAAATAATAGCATTCTGAATACAGAATGCATAGTAAAATAGCGCTGGGGGGGTTAAAAAAAATAAAATAATAATTTAACTCACCTTAATCCACTTGATCGCGGAGCCGACATCTCCTTCTGTCTTCATCTTAGCTGTGTGCAGGAAAAGGACCTGTGGTGACGTCACTCCGGTCATCACATGGTCCATCACATGATCCATCACCATGGTAAAAGATCATGTGATGGATCATGTGATGATCGGAGTGACGTCACCACAGGTCCTGTTGCTCCACACAGCTAAGATGAAGACAGAAGGAGATGTCGGCTCCGCGATCAAGTGGATTAAGGTGAGTTAAATTATTTTTAATTATTTTTTAACCCCTCCAGCGCTATTTTAGTATGCATTCTGTATTCAGAATGCTATTATTTTCCCTTATAACCATGTTATAAGGGAAAATAATACAATCTACAGAACACCGATCCCAAGCCCGAACTTCTGTGAAGAAGTTCGGGTTTGGGTACCAAACATGCGCGATTTTTCTCACATGAGTGCAAAACGCATTGCAATGTTTTGCACTCGCGCTGAAAAATCGCGCATGTTCCCGCAACGCACCCGCACATTTTCCCGCAACGCCCGTGTGAACTCAGCCTTATCTGCCGGCTGGCACTGCCTGCAATCTGTTGTGTCCTCCTCTTCACAACATTTCAATCCATCTATATATGATCATTTCTTAGACATATGAAGTGGAGAAACTAAGTGTAGGCCAACTTGAAAATGATTAACCACACAAAGACACTTGACCTAAAACATTTGTGACTATTGGTGGCGCAGACACATCATTCGAAGCACCAGCGGGTCATGAGACATGACAAATGGATGTCTTCCCCTGTCTGAGAGATTCTGAAAAGAGAAATGTTTCTTGCCCTCCCCTAGAGGGAGATGTTCTGTCATACTGAGAGAATAAGAAACTTTCTCGGTGAGTTTTGCAGTTAACAATTGTGGCATAGCAATAGAGATGAAAGCAATGCAATCCTATTCTATTTACAAGTCAAGCATAATGTAAGTAGAGGCCACTGCTGAGCTGACACCAGAAAAATGTTCATTGTGAGTTCTGCACAAATCAATTGGAAATCGTGCTTATGATGACCCTTCACTTAATGTACTGCATTTACAGAGCTGAGCAGATAAAGTGGATATTATGTGTTTCTCAGTTTTATATAACTTCTGAAAGGAAGATGTTAATCATGATAACTAAAGGGCTTCCAAATGTTGAAAGAAGAGTGCATATTGGCCCCTCTGTTGAGGACTTGAGCTTTATAAAAATTATTGCTTGCGTGGGGGTGTTTTTGTTTAGTGTCTAGACTAGAAGTTATATTTAAAGTAATGGAATGACATGTGAAGGAAATACTTAAAAACAGAACATTTCACAATGTCTCCTAGTGTAGGTTGCCTGATCAATGTTAGCGAAACAGTTCAGAGAAGGTAATATGCTCATTTGATGAAGTTGTGGCAACTTAGGCACAACACTACCATCACATGTAGGATCACCAGCATCAACTGCAGCTCCTTACCTATGCCAGATCGGTGATCAGTGCGCCACCTCTGGATGAACAGTCACAGAACAAAAAGTGTGGACACTGCTGATGCCAAGCCAATGGGTAGGCAACTGATTTCACTGGATTGATGAAGCAAACAATGACTACATGTTTCAATACCAAATTGGTTTGGCCTGAGGAACATGTCGGTCCAGTATTGAAACAACTATCCATTATTATAGGGGTTGTCACTGGTTTCATTAGGAAATTGGACAGTTCCGTGATCTGGGAAGTACTTCACTGACAGAATTCTATTTATATGAACGTGACGTAATGTCAACAACATGTGACCTCGTCGGGTGTCTCACTGAGACCAGTGATTTACTGCAATGATCCTATGTCATTGGCATAACATCACAGCTGCAGCCGGTGATGGTTCACTAATAGTGGATGACTGTGAAAATTTAAGTGTCAGAATGGGATCTCTCAAATAAGAAGATAAATGTTCTTTAGTTCAGGTCAGGAGGATCCCGGGGTTGTTTCATTTCCTCCTGAAACCAGACAGCCAGCAGGCTGCCTTAGTCATGGATCTGCAGAAAAATCACTCAATGTTGTGCCTATCCACCAGTAGTTGAATAGTATAAACAGCTGGGAACAGTTTTATAAGGTGACAGTGGGACACCTTGGTCATAAATGATCTCCTACCGTGATGACAGGATGAAATGAAATGATTAAAAAAAGTTCATATGACCATCCATCTTCCAGGAACAGGAGATAATGGTAATTGCTGGTACTCCCTACCTTTTCAATCCAATCAGTTATAGTTGTAACCTTTTGGGCAAGCACTTTTTGGGTTATTTGTATTTATATTGGGATAGGGAAGAGTGAAAGGATCAACCTTACCCCTTCTCCATAAATCACAAGAAAATTGTAATGGCTTCCTCTATGGACAATCAGTGCTTACTCCTTACTTACTGCCTCATTGACTAAAGACTGAAATGCATCAGTGGTTTTCTGGATCTCTTTTACGTTTGGACTTAAGTAAACTTTGCAGGTTTTAGTAGACATTGTTTTGTTCATTTTATATGTTACTAGCAGAAGGATCCGGCTTTGCACGGGTATATTTCATCTATTTCATTTTATGTTTCCGTGTGTCATAAAAAGATATTGACAGTTTCCCCATAACAGTGACCTCTACAGTACCCGCCCCTTTAACAATGATCTCCACAATGCCCGCCCCTTTAACAATGACCTTCACAGTGCCCGCCCCTTTAACAGTGCCTGCCCCTTTAACAGTGACCTCCACGGTGCCCGCCCCTTTAACAGTGCCCACCCCTTTAACATAGACCTCCACAGTGCCCGCCCCTTTAAAACTGACTTTCACTGTGACCGCCCATTTAACATTGACTGTCACACTGGCCACCCCTTTAACAGTGATGCCCCTTTAACAGTGACTTTCACAGTGACCGCCCCTTTAAACAGTCACTTTCACAGTGACCTCCCCTTTAACAGTGACTTTCAAAGTGACCGCCCCTTTAACACTGACCGCCCCTTTAACAGTGACTTTCACAGTGACCGCCCCTTTAACAGTGACTCTCACAGTGACCGCCCCTTTAACAGTGACTTTCACAGTGACCGCCCCTTTAACAGTGACTCTCACAGTGACCACCCCTTTAACAGTGACTTTCACAGTGACCGCCTTTTTAATTGTGACTTTTACAGTGACCGCCCCTTTAACAGTGACCGCCCCTTTAACCCTGACTGCCCCTTTAACAGTGACTTTTACAGTGACCGCCCCTTTAATAACAGTGACCTCCACTGTGCCCGCCCCTTTAAAAACAGTGACCTCCACAGTGCCCGCCCCTTTAAGCAGTAAAGAAAAATGGCTGGGTGGTTATGGAAACCTGGAGTAAAACTGTGTTTATGGCAGTTGGGATTTGAAGAGAAAGACTTGCAGGCTTGTATTGGTTAATGTGGGTATTTTTTGGGAATATCTCAGGAACGGTAAGTCCTAGAGAGATGAGACCCGGACCTGATGTACCTGTGTGCCAAATTTGGTGAAGATCAGTCCAGTCGCTTAGTCGCGCATAAGGAATGTCCAGACAGACAGACGTCTAGACAGACAGAAATTTATTTATATATATATATATAAGAGATATGTTCTGTGTAGTGGGGCAGTGGGCTGACTATTTTGATATTTATACTTTGGGCTACCTTTATAGTACATTGACTAGAAATAGTGACTTTTATTTTTTGAGTACACAAAAATTTTCAACAAAAAGACTTGCACTACACACCCACATGTTACACATTGAGCAAATGTTGCTAAGCAAATTTTATAAGCTTCATAGTATATATTTTGCTCAAATTCTATAGGTCCACTTGCTAACTACTTGATGACCCATTTCAAGGGGATCTCAATGATATTAGCTACAACACCCTAAGGTCTACAACCCTTTGGTTTTGGCCTACACCAACCCATAGGCACAGCAACACAGTTTTCAAACAGTGCCACACCATGTGAACAGATCACAAAGTTGACCTTTTCATGTGTCCTCAGACAACAGACTGAGAACAAGTAGGAAATAACCCTTATGTAGTCTTCAGCTAATTTAAACACCTTAGTCAAATGGGTTGTAGTGATGGCACTAAGTAAAAAAAAAAAAAAGAGGGCAGACCTGTCCGACCTAGGGTGGGGGTGATGCTTACTTGATCCCCTCCACTGGATCCAGTCTCTTGGGTTCCTGGGCCGGCATTTACGCTCCCACATGCAGGACAACATCCATCAACAAGGGCACAAGTGACTGCTGCAGCCAATCACAGGCGACAGTGGTAACCTGCGTTACGCGTGCATATCTCCATCCAAGCTTACACAGTGCTGCCCCTGCATGTACAGTACAAGGCATATGTTTACAGTTTAACTCCTATAGCAGTTTAAAGAGTAAACTTAAAATTACTGTAAAACATTCAAAAATGTGATCTGAAAAAATCTTGATGTTCTCAGTGGCAAATGACTCACTACCATGAAGAAAATGCAACACTCTAAAAGGATTTGTGTGCGGTTTCATTTCATTCTTGGTCCTCCACAGTCTCTTTATTCTTCTCGCTATTACTTACATATTTCCTACAAGAGACTCAGTATTACATTCTTATCATTTTGATAAATATTGGAACAATGAGAAAGATCTGAAAGTGAAGATCAATTTATGCTGAATTCTGTCTACAGGAACTTTTCTTGTGTTAAAACAATCAGATTTGATCATCTTTGTTGGAAGTGTTACCGCTGACACCTCCGTGGCATTATCCATTCTTGTACTCATGAAAAGTTCATTTAACTAGAAAAAGAAAACTGGAAAATCTGTCCTTTTGTAACCTGATATGCATAACTCATACATAATGGAGCCCAACATCATTCTCGGTGGTATCACGGCAATGAATCTTGCAAGAAAAGAGGGAATTGTGTCCCAGCAGCCTGTCAACATATTCTATCTGTCCTTCATTGCAGGAACAGTCTGTAGTTTTTCTGCTAGTATTAATCACTTCCATAAAAAAAACTGTATTGCCCTCTATAAGTTTGACTGTTGTGGGTTATGGTAACTACGCATCTAGGCTTTACTGGTTAGATTTGAGATCACGGGGCCCAATATCTAGAACAGAAATAGACCCCCCTGCTGATTTGGCTGTACAAAAACAAACTTCCTCTCCAGAACATTGTTCCAACATTGTTTCTACACTTCCCTGTCTCTCATGCTCTGTAGGGTCCCTGTAGGTTTTTGACTATTGAATGAGTTCACCACTCCCTTTTTTTAATGACAAATCAGTTATTAGAACTTTGCACAGGTTCAAAGCAGACACAGAAAAATATGGTCAACTGGAGTTTAGGCCCATTGTTTCATTACAGGACCAGATCAAGGTATTTGGAGGTCCCTAGTCAATCATGTGAGGTTTTGTGCCAGAACTGGGGCAAGAGGAATATAGGATGCAATACAACCCAAAAACAGTGCCCCTTAATTGTCTAAATAATGCCACCATACCTCCTTCTCCTTGACCTGTCCTCTGCCTTTGACACTGTCGAGCACTCCCTTCTGTTGCAAACTCTCTCATCTCTCGGCATCACTGACCTGGCCCTCTCCTGGATCACATCATAGCTCACAGACCGAACGTTTAGAGTCTCCCACTTTCACACCACCTCCTCATCTCATTCCCTCTCTGTTGGTGTCCCGCAAGGCTCTGTCCTAGGACCACTGCTCTTCTCTATTCAAACTTTTGGCCTGGGACATCTCATAGAGTCCCATGGCTTTCAGTATCACTCTTATGCTGACGACACACAAATCTACCTCTCTGGTCCAGACATCACACCACCTTATTATCCAAAATCCCACAATGTCTATCTTCTATATCCTCCTTCTCCTCTCGCTTTCTAAAACTTAACATGGATAAAACAGAATTCATCATCTTTCCCCCATCCTGCTCAACCTCCCCAACAGACCTATATATCACAATCAATGGCTGCACACTCTCCCCAGTCAACCAAGTCCACTGCCTTGGAGTGACCTTGGATTCTGCCCTCTTCTTCCGACCGCACATCCAAGCCCTTTCCACCACCTGCTGCCTCCAACTCAAAAACATCTCCCGCATCCGCACTTTCCTCAAATACATACAAGGCCGTCCACAACCTGTCCCCTCCCTACATCTCTGAGCTACTTTACCGATACATCCCCACACCCAATCTCCGATCCTCACAAGACCTCCTTCTCAACTCTCCTCTTATCACCTCTTCCCACAATCGACTCCAAGATTTCTCCCGTGCATCCCCCACACTCTGGAACTCGCTACCCCAACATATCCGACGTTCACCTTAAGTGGAATCCTTCAAAAGAAACCTTAAAAAATCCACCTCTTAAAAACAAGCCTACAAACAGTGACCCTGCTGCCTCTATACGACCCTGACCAGGTTCACCCTCACCTACTGTGTCCTTCTCCCATGCTATGTAGATTGTAAGCCCTCACGGGCAGGGGCCTCTCTCCTTCTGTACCAGTTTGTAACTCGTCTTGTTTATGCTTATTGCAATTGTCTGTATTATGTATGTATACCCCTTTTCATATGTACAGCGCCATGGAATGAATGGGCTTTAATAATAATAATAATAAAGTTTATTAATAATAATGTCATATAGTCCCTAAATAATACTATGGTTGATGCAATATCAGGTTAAACAGGTGTCTCTGGGTAAGATAGCTGAGGTCCACCATTGTTTAAACCTCCAGGGCAATTAAAGATCTCCCAATTATGACAATCCTTAATTGTTAGAAGGGTCCCTTGACAGGTCAAAGAGAGAGAGACAAGCTCTTTGTAGCATCTGTCCTCTCTGGTTAAGAAATAATGATCATGAACAGGGTGTCACGACAGAGGGTAGGGATAAGTGCAGCCCTTAACTCCACCCCACCTCTGTCCCTGCCTACTTGCACGGCCCGTCCTAACCAACGGCGTACAACTTGGCGGCAGTCCCTCGTTTAGATATGTGCAGGGGACTAAGCAGATAACAGAAGTACCATAACAGTCAGACAAGCCAAAGTCAAAGCCAGGAGGTCACGCAGGTACACAGGGAGCAATCTGATAACAAAGTTAAAACACAATCCGGAGTCACAGCAATTCCAGGGAGGTCACAAGGTCGAGGTCAAAAACAGAGCCAAGGTCCAAAACACACAGAAGGCACAATACGAAAATGCTGGTGAGGGTAGCAAGACCATTCACAGGCAACCTGTGGCCAGCAGGCTGCCTATTTAACCTCTTAAGGACATAGGGCGTACAGGTACGCCCTTGTGCCCTGGTACTTAAGGACACAGGGCGTACATGTACGCCCTGTGTATTTTCGATCACTGCCGTGCGGCTGGCAGTGATCGGAACCCGGTGCCTGCTCAAATCATCGAGCAGGCACCTAGGCTAAATGCGCGGGGGGGTCCCGTGACCCCCCCATGTCGGCGATCGCGGCAAACCGCAGGTCAATTCAGACCTGCGGTTTGCTGCGATTTCTGAAGTTTCTGGTCCCCGCAGTCCCTGACCGCAGGGATCAGAAACTTTATATGCCATAAAAAAAGTTTTATTTACCCCCCCCCTGCACCCCCGAATGATTTTTATGGTGGCGGGAGGTGCAGGGGGAGGGTTGCGGGCGGTGTGGGCGGTGCGGGAGGCGGGCGGTGCGGCAGGCGGGATCGCGATCCCCCGCCCGCCTCCCCTTGTATAATCGTTGGTGTCTAGTGGGGATACCAGGGTGCCAGCACATTGCTGGCACCCTGGTATAAACGGCTGACATCTGCGATGCGATGTCAGCCGTTTAACCCTTTCCATACAGCGGTCCGTACGGACCGCTGTATGGAAAAGGTTAACAGCGCAGGGAGCTCCCTCCCTCTCCCATCGGGGGGCTGCTGTGCCTTTGCAGCCCCCCGATGGGGAGGGAGAGAGCCCCCAGAGAGCCCCCCGAGAGATCCCCTCCTTACCCTTCCCCGTCTGCGAAGTTCTGAGCAGTACTGAGCAGACGGGGAAGGTTCCCATGGCAACAGGACGCCTCTCAGGCGTCCTGCTGTCCATGGTGCTGAACAGATCTGTGCTGAATGGCATAGATCTGTTCAGTGTAAGTAAAATACAGTACAGAACAATATATATTGTACTGTACTGTATTATTCAGACATCAGACCCACTGGATCTTCAAGAACCAAGTGGGTCTGGGTCAAAAAAAAGTGAATGAAAGTAAAAAAAAGTAAAAATCAAAAAACACATTTATCACTGATAAAAAATGAAAAAAATAAAATTCCCTACACATGTTTGGTATCGCCGCGTCCGTAACGACCTGATCTATAAAACGGTCATGTTACTTTACCCGAACGGTGAACACCATAAAAATAAAAAATAAAAAACTATGATGAAATTGAAATTTTGCCCACCTTACTTCCCAAAAAAGGTAATAAAAGTGATCAAAAAAGTCGCATGTACGCCAAAATTGTAACAATCAAACCGTCATCTCATCCCGCAAAAATCATACCCTACCCAAGATAATCGCCCAAAAACTGAAAAAACTATGGCTCTTAGACTATGGAAACACTAAAACATGATTTTTTTTGTTTCAAAAATGAAATCATTGTGTAAAACTTACATAAATAAAAAAAAAGTATACATATTAGGTATCGCCGCGTCCGTATCGCCCGGCTCTATAAAAATATCACATGATCTAACCCCTCAGATGACCACCGTAAAAAAATAAAAATAAAAACGGTGTAAAAAAAGCCATTTTTTGTCATCTTACGTCACAAAAAGTGTAATAGCAAGCAATCAAAAAGTCATATGCACCCCAAAATAGATGCCAATCAAACCGTCATCTCATCCCGCAAAAAATGAGACCCTACTTAAGATAATCGCCCAAAAACTGAAAAAACTATGGCTCTTAGACTATGGAGACACTAAAACATTTTTTTGGTTTTAAAAATGAAATCATTGTGTAAAACGTACATAAATAAAAAAAATTGTATACATATTAGGTATCTCCGCGTCCGTGACAACCTGCTCTATAAAATTACCACATGATCTAACCTGTCAGATGAATGTTGTAAATAACAAAAAAAAAACGGTGCCAAAAAAGCTATTTCTTGTTACCTTGCCGCACAAAAAGTGTAATATAGAGCAACCAAAAATCATATGTACCCTAAACTAGTACCAACAAAACTGCCACCCTATCCCGTAGTTTCTAAAATGGGGTCACTTTTTTGGAGTTTCTACTCTAGGGGTGCATCAGGGGGGCTTCAAATGGGACATGGTGTCAAAAAAACCAGTCCAGCAAAATATGCCTTCCAAAAACCATATGGTGTTCCTTTCCTTCTGCGCCCTGCCATGTGCCCGTACAGCTGTTTACGACCACATATGGGGTGTTTCTGTAAACTACAGAATTAGGGCCATAAATAATGAGTTTTGTTTGGCTGTTAACCCTTGCTTTGTAACTGGAAAAAAAATATTAAAATGGAAAATCTGCCAAAAAAGTGAAATTTTGAAATTGTATCTCTATTTTCCATTAAATCTTGTGCAACACCTAAAGGGTTAACAAAGTTTGTAAAATCAGTTTTGAATACCTTGAGGGGTGTAGTTTCTTAGATGGGGTCACTTTTATGGAGTTTATAATCTAGGGGTGCATCAGGGGGGCTTCAAATGGGACATGGTGCCAAAAAAACAGTCCAGCAAAATCAGCCCTCCAAAAACCAAACGGCGCACCTTTCACTCTACGCCCCGCTGTGTGGCCGTACAGTAGTTTACGGCCACATATGGGGTGTTTCTGTAAACAGCAGAGTCAGGGCAATAAAGATACAGTCTTGTTTGGCTGTTAACCCTTGCTTTGTTAGTGGAAAAAATGGGTTAAAATGGAAAATTAGGCAAAAAAATGAAATTCTCAAATTTCATCGCCATTTGCCAATAACTCTTGTGCAACACCTAAAGGGTTAACGACGTATGTAAAATCAGTTTTGAATACCTTGAGGGGTGTAGTTTCTTAGATGGGGTCACTTTTAGGGAGTTTCTCCTCTAGGGGTGCATCAGGGGGCTTCAAATGGGACATGGTGTAAATAAACCAGTCCATAAAAATCAGCCTTCCAAAAACCAAACGGCGCACCTTTCACTCTACGCCCCGCTGTGTGGCCGTACAGTAGTTTACGGCCACATATTGGGTGTTTCTGTAAATGGCAGAGTCAGGGCAATAAAGATACAGTCTTGTTTGGCTGTTAACCCTTGGTTTGTTAGTGGAAAAAATGGGTTAAAATGAAAAATTAGACAAAAAAATGAAATTCTCAAATTTCCTCCCTATTTGCCAATAACTCTTGTGCAACACCTAAAGGGTTAACAACGTATGCAAAATCAGTTTTGAATACCTTGAGGGGTGTAGTTTCTTAGATGGGGTCATTTTTGGGTGGTTTCTATAATGTAAGCCTCGCAAAGTGACTTGAGACCTGAACTGGTCCCTAGAAATTGAGTTTTTGTAAATTTCGGAAAAATTTCAAGATTTGCTTCTAAACTTCTAAGCCTTATAACATCCCCAAAAAATAAAATATCATTCCCAAAACAATTCAAACATGAAGTAGACATATGGGGAATGTAAAGTCATCACAATTTTTGGGGGTATTACTATGTATTACAGAAGTAGAGAAACTGAAACTTTGAAATTTGCTAATTTTTTTCAAATTTTTGTTAAATTAGGTATTTTTTGGTGCAAAAAAAATTTTTTTTTTGACTCCATTTTACCAGTGTCATGAAGTACAATATGTGACGAAAAAACAATCTCAGAACGGCCTGGATAAGTCAAACCGTTTTAAAGTTATCAGCACTTAAAGGGACTCTGGTCAGATTTTCAAAAAATGGCCTGGTCCTAAGGTGTAAAAAGGCTGTGTCCTTAAGGGGTTAAATAGCAGAACAAGTGGGTCACATGACATGGCCAGCGTTACGTGACCCAAGTCCAGCCCAAACCATCGGAGCGTCGATAAATTGCGATCGGCGCTCAGTACCTCTTTTAGCTAGGAGGATGCCGGTCGTGCTGAGGAGGCGTGCATGGCCGGGTCCTCCCTGCCCCCTGGTCCCCATGGAGACGAGGACACAGGACGCGTCCTCGCTCCTGCACAGATGCGGGATGCCGGTGGCGCCGCAAGGAGGAAGCGCATTGCCGGATCTCCATTACACAGGGACTCCTTAGCTATGAATTTTAAATTCTCTATTGGGTCATTTAGCAGTTGAATTTCCCTCAAATAATTTTTGGCTCCTGTTGAGCATTCTATACAGCAAGGCTGACAAGTGAGCTATAGAAAAAAGAAATAGTGAGCCTTTTCTGTGTTCTCTAAATCCTACCAAAAAGTTGCAAACAACGTTTCTAATAAAGACCTCTTTAAAAAAAGACATTCCGTTTAAATTTACAAGCCAATTACTACATGAATAGTGATGAGCGGCAGGGGTAATATTTGAATTTGCAATATTTTGAGAATATCTGGGCGAATATTCGTCATAAATTAGCGAATTCGAGAATATGCCACTATTTTCTTGATTGCAAAAATCAGCAATGTAATATGCACGTACTGCACGCGCAATACAGGCGTGGGTCACTTTTGCTACTATCTGTATTATCTATATAAGCTAACTAACTAACTATCTAATGTAATGACACAGCAAAGCACAGAGTACAGAGTGAAAAAAATAAGCCAATGTTGCGTGCACTTTTCCCAATTCTACCTTGACCTCAGTAACATTAGATTTAAAATTATGGGGGATGATAGGTTGAGCTTCACACACTTTCTCCAGGTTCCTAGTGCATATCAGATGTGATAAAAAGTTAATGTATGGTTAAAAGTAAAAGGAAAAAAAGAATAAAATAAATAAAACAGTAAGAATATAAAAGTCAATGTTTCTGAGTTTTGCTTGCAGCTCTAATTTTTTATGACTAGGTGGAAAGTAGGTCGGCAGACCAATTACCCAATAGGGCTATCATATTTGCACACAGGGAGCAATCTGATAACAAAGTTAAAACACAATCCGGAGTCACGGCAATTCCAGGGAGGTCACAAGGTCGAGGTCAAAAACAGAGCCAAGGTCCAAAACACACAGAAGGCACAATACGAAAATGCTGGTGAGGGTAGCAAGACCATTCACAGGCAACCTGTGGCCAGCAGGCTGCCTATTTAAATAGCAGAACAAGTGGGTCACATGACATGGCCAGCGTTACGTGACCCAAGTCCAGCCCAAACCATCTGAGCGTCGATAAATTGCGATCGGCGCTCAGTACCTCTTTTAGCTAGGAGGATGCCGGTCGTGCTGAGGAGGCGTGCATGGCCGGGTCCTCCCTGCCCCCTGGTCCCCATGGAGATGAGGACACAGGACGCGTCCTCGCTCCTGCACAGATGCGGGATGCCGGTGGCGCCGCAAGGAGGAAGCGCATTGCCGGATCTCCATTACACAGGGACTCCTTAGCTATGAATTTTAAACTCTCTATTGGGTCATTTAGCAGTTGAATTTCCCTCAAATAATTTTTGGCTCCTGTTGAGCATTCTATACAGCAAGGCTGACAAGTGAGCTATAGAAAAAAGAAATAGTGAGCCTTTTCTGTGTTCTCTAAATCCTACCAAAAAGTTGCAAACAACGTTTCTAATAAAGACCTCTTTAAAAAAAGACATTCCGTTTAAATTTACAAGCCAATTACTACATGTATAGTGATGAGCGGCAGGGGTAATATTTGAATTTGCAATATTTTGAGAATATCTGGGTGAATATTCGTCATAAATTAGCGAATTCGAGAATACGCCACTATTTTCTTGATTGCAAAAATCAGCAATGTAATATGCACGTACTGCACGCGCAATACAGGCGTGGGTCACTTTTGCTACTATCTGTATTATCTATATAAGCTAACTAACTAACTATCTAATGTAATGACACAGCAAAGCACAGAGTACAGAGTGAAAAAAATAAGCCAATGTTGCGTGCACTTTTCCCAATTCTACCTTGACCTCAGTAACATTAGATTTAAAATTATGGGGGATGATAGGTTGAGCTTCACACACTTTCTCCAGGTTCCTAGTGCATATCAGATGTGATAAAAAGTTAATGTATGGTTAAAAGTAAAAGGAAAAAAAGAATAAAATAAATAAAACAGTAAGAATATAAAAGTCAATGTTTCTGAGTTTTGCTTGCAGCTCTAATTTTTTATGACTAGGTGGAAAGTAGGTCGGCAGACCAATTACCCAATAGGGCTATCATATTTGACAGGGTTACATATTAAATTAGATGTTAATTATTTAAACTGCTTATTTCATTTAACAAAGTACAATCTAAGTTCCCGATTAATATTATATAACTTTCCTGTATAGTGTCTATAGATTAATGTATTTCTGCATAGAGCAGAGGGATACTATTGCCAATAAGTTATAGTACTGTATATAAAAAGTTAGGGACAGCTCTCTTAGCACCCCGTGCAAAGTTTTTTAAAGAACATCTGTCAGCATTATCAACCATAGTAAACCAGGCACACTGCTGATCATGCTACTAAGTTCAAGGACCCCTCTATTTCAACAATTCCTACTTTTATTGTTAAAGCGAACCTTTCACCAGGATTTCACTTAATAAACTATTACCAGTACTTTATAGATTATCCTCATTGTGTTTCAATGCATTCTTGTGCCGCTTTCCTGGGATGTACTGTATATTCAGTTACAGGATCGCGCTTGAGTCCGACGGCGCATGCGCCGCCTGTACAAGCGTGGTCCCGGCGACTGAGCCGGGTGTCAGTTACACTACTTAGAGGAGGGGTTAGGGCAGGGGAGTTACAGCCCGGAGTGAGGGAAGGGCTACCCCCTTGACTTCTAGCTTGACTTCAGGAGATGGAGACGAGGACTTTATAAGTCGTTTTTTTCATGAATATACATCCCAGGAAAGCGGCACAAGAATGCTTTGAAACACAATGAGGATAATCTATAAGGTACTGGTAATAGTTTATTAAGTGAAATCCTGGTGAAAGGTTTGCTTTAATAACAAATTGTCACGGAACCATGAACCAGACGTACAACAAGAGATAAGTGAAAATAAGAAGGCTTTATTGAAAATAAAGCTGTAAAGCAAAAGTCCAAACGGATGGTGAAACCGAGCAGAGTCTTTGCGAAGCCAGAGGTCAGGAACCAGAAGGGTAGTCAGACGAAGCCAGGATCAGGAACCAGCAGGGTAGTCAGACGAAGCCAGGATCAGGAACCAGCAGGGTAGTCAGACGAAGCCAGGATCAGGAACCAGCAGGGTAATCAGACGAAGCCAGGATCAGGAACCAGAAGGGTAGTCAGACGAAGCCAGGATCAGGAACCAGAAGCAGCAGCAGTCTTAGAAGCATGTGAACACAAGAGGACCAAGCAAGGAACTGAAGCCACAGACCTCCTATATATATGAGCTAGGCATCCAGCTCCTCCCAGGGGAAGGAGGAGCCGCAGGGTGGAAGGCTACAAGAAACCCAGAAACCAAGATGGCCGCCAGCACATGTCAAACGAAGGAGAGCAGCAAGCAGGTAAGACCATGACAGTACCTCCCCCTCAAGGGCCCCTCCTCCGCGGAGCACAAAACGGTTTCTGAGGGAAGCGTGCGTGGAAGGCTCGGAGCAAGGCAGGAGCATGGACATCTGCGGAGGGAACCCAGGAACGCTCCTCTGGACCATAACCACGCCAATGGACCAAAAACTGCAACCGACCGCGGACCAGGCGTGAGTCCAGGATATTGCTCACCTCATATTCCTCACGATTGCCCACTTGGACCGGACGAGGCCGAGGAACCGAGGAAGTGAAACGATTACACACCAGTGGCTTCAACAGGGAGACATGAAACACGTTGGAGATCCGCATGCCAGGAGGAAGCGCAAGGGCATAGGCTACCGGGTTTACCCTGCGAAGCACTCGGAAGGGACCAACAAAGCGAGGCGCCAGCTTGGGAGTGGGCACTCGAAGGTTGAGGTTGCGGGTGGACAACCATACACGGTCTCCGACCTGGTAGGAAGGAGCAGGCGCTCGTCTGCGATCAGCCTGGAGTCTCTGGCGCTGCGCAGAGACCTCAAGGGACTTCTGGATCTGTACCCAAGAAGCACGTAGGACGGAAAGGTGATCCTCCACAGCCGGAATATCCTGGGGAGAGAATACCTCCGGTAACACGGCAGGTTGGAACCCATAATTGGCCATGAAGGGAGACGTCCCAGAGGAAGAGTTCACCGCCGTGTTCCTGGCAAACTCAGCCCAAGGCAGGAGGTCAACCCAATTGTCTTGGTGATCGGAGACATAGCAACGAAGGAATTGCTCCAAGGCCTGATTGGATCGTTCTGCGGCCCCATTGGACTGAGGGTGGTAGGCCGAGGAGAAGGAGAGATGAATCCCCAACTGGGAGCAAAAGGCGCGCCAGAACCTGGACACAAACTGACTCCCCCGATCCGACACAATCTCCTTAGGCAAACCGTGCAACCGGAAGACCTCCCTGGCAAAAATCGTGGCCAACTCTTGTGCAGAGGGTAACTTCTTGAGAGGAACACAGTGGCACATTTTGGAAAACCGATCCACAATCATGAGAATGACCGTATGGCCTCGGGATGCAGGGAGGTCCACAATGAAATCCATCCCCAGGTGTGACCATGGACGCTCCCCGGTGGCTATGGGTTGCAGAAGGCCCAACGGAAGGTGCCGAGGGGACTTACTCTGGGCACAAACGGAGCATGCCGCTACATATGCGGCGATGTCGGAACGTAGGGAAGGCCACCAGAACAGACGTGAAACAGCCCAGGACAGCTGATTCTTTCCAGGATGCCCCGCGGTCTTGGAGTTATGGTAGGTTCGCAACAACCGAGTGCGCAACTCCTCAGGCACAAAACATCTGCCGTTGGGTCTCCCAGAGGGAGCACCAGATTGAGCCGCCAAAATCTGCTCACCCAGGGGAGAGGTCAGGCTGGTGCGAATGGCGGCCAGGATCTGATTCGGAGGTATGACAGAAGTCGGAATCGACTCCTCCCTGGACAGCTCGGAGTACTGCCGTGATAAGGCATCCGCCCTGATGTTCTTGGAACCGGGTAGGTAGGAGACCACGTAATTAAAACGTGACAAGAACAGAGCCCATGTGGCCTGACGTGGTGTCAATCTCTTGGCCTCAGAAAGGTAGGTCAGATTCTTGTGGTCCGTCAGGATGAGAACCGGAACCACCGAACCCTCGAGCAAGTGCCTCCATTCTTTAAGGGCCTGCACGATGGCCAATAACTCCCTGTCACCAATCTGATAGTTGCACTCCGCGGAAGACAGTTTCCGGGAGTAAAACCCACAAGGAAGCAGAGGACCCTCTGGTGTTCTACGCTGAGACAGAAGGGCGCCTACTCCCGTCTCAGACGCGTCCACCTCGAGGACAAAGGGCAACCCAGGGTTGGGATGCGACAGAATCGGAGCCGACACAAAGGCGGACTTTAGGGCCTCAAAAGCTCGGATGGCCTCGAGCGGCCAGACCTGGGAATTACTGCCCTTCCTGGTCAGATCCGTGAGAGGCTTGGCCAGCATGGAAAAGTCCCTGATGAACTTCCGATAATAATTGGCGAAGCCCAAAAAGCGCTGCAGGGAACGAAGACCACTGGGCTGGGGCCACTGTAAGACAGCCGAAACCTTCTCAGGATCCATGGAGAACCCCTCAGCGGAAATGATGTAACCTAAGAAGGTTACCTGGGATCGGTGAAATTCGCATTTCTCAAGCTTACCGAACAGCTTGTTCTCTCGTAACCGTTGCAACACTCGTCTGACATCCAGAATGTGGGCCTCCATGGATTCAGAATATACCAAGATGTCATCCAAATAGACTACCACACACTGCTGCAACAGGTCACGGAAAACATCGTTGATGAATTCCTGAAAGACTGCGGGCGCATTGCACAACCCAAAGGGCATAACCAAGGATTCGTAATGACCGGTCCTGGTGTTAAACACGGTCTTCCACTCATCGCCCGCCTTGATCCTTACCAGGTTATATGCCGCCCTCAGGTCGAGTTTGGTAAAGACCGTGGCCCCTTTAAGGCGATCGAACAGCTCGGAAATCAAGGGTATCGGGTAAGCGTTCTTGATCGTGATGCGATTGAGACCCCTGTAATCGATGCAAGGCCTCAACTCACCGCCCTTCTTTTTCACAAAGAAAAATCCAGCCCCTGCCGGGGACAAAGATTTGCGAATGTGTCCGCGTGAAAGCGCCTCCCTCACGTACTCCTCCATGGCCTCATTCTCCGCTACCGACAGTGGATAGACTTTGCCACGAGGAGGAACGGCACCAGATTGTAACTCTTTGGCACAATCATATGGGCGGTGCGGAGGTAGGGCAACCGCGCGCACCTTATCGAATACATCCCGGTACTCCTCATATTCAGGAGGCAACAGAGAGTCCGAGGAAGTACACCGCAACTTGACAGACCCATGGATGCAACTAGCCCCACACTGCGGTGACCACGAGAGGATCTCGACCGATCTCCAATCGAAAGTCGGATTATGCTTCTGGAGCCAGGGGTACCCCAAGACCACCGAGTAGTGTGGAGACGAAATAACCTGGAGGCAGACCGACTCTCTGTGAACGGCACCAATGGCTATCCCCACTGGAAGGGTCTCATGAGTCACGTGTGGCGGCAGAAGGGGTCTGCCGTCTATCGCCTCAAGAGCCAGTGGGGAACCTCGAGCCTGCAGAGGAATGGAATTGGCGGCAGCGAACACACTATCAATGAACAAACCACCAGCACCAGAGTCCACCAACGCCTGGGTCGTCACCGAGCTCCCGACCCAGGAGAGGACAACAGTGATCAGTGGTTTGTCAACACGGGAAACCGGGGACGAGGAGACTCCACCCAAGATCTGCCCCCGACAGGATCTCAGGGTACGAGCGTTTCCCGGACGGTTCGGACATGCCAACCGAAAATGCCCACCGAGACCACAGTACATGCATCGGCCCTCACGTCTCCGGAGTGCCCTCTCCCCCTCGGACAGGCGAGCAAACCCCAGCTGCATGGGTTCACCCCCAGACAAGTCATCCCCAGGAGGCGTGGGAGGAGAGGGAGGCACGGGTGGGACAGCAAACGTAGGCACCAATCTGTTAGAAGACCTCCGCAGGTTCTCCTTAAAGGAAGGTCTCTCCCTGAGTCTGGTGTCAATCAAAATCAGGAAAGAAATAAGAGACTCGAGCTCAACTGGTAGGTCCTTAGCTGCAACCTCATCCTTCAAGGCATCCGAGAGACCATGAGAGAAAGCAGCGACCAGAGCCTCATTATTCCAGCCCACCTCTGCTGCCAGGGTACGAAACTCAATGGCGTATTCAGCTACGGATCGTGAACCCTGTCTGATGGACATAAGGAGCTTCGCAGCAGAGGCAGCACGAGCCGGCACATCGAATACCTTCCGAAGAGAAGCAACAAAACCGGAAAACTCGGCAACCACCGGATTGTTGTTCTCCCATAAAGGGCTGGCCCAGGCCAAGGCCTTGTCCGAGAGCAGCGAGATCAAGAAGCCCACCTTTGATCTCTCAGTAGGAAAGGCATGTGGCAGCAATTCGAAATAAATGCCCACCTGGTTAAGGAAACCTCGGCACTGAGTTGGCTCTCCCCCAAAGCGCTGTGGAAGAGGGGCAGAACCGGTCATACCCCGAAACACCGCAGGCGCAACAACAGGTGTCGGGGTAGACTCTGGCGCAACAACCGGAGCGGCAGTAGGAGCGAGCCCAGGAGCGACAACCGACCCATCGGCAACGGGAGCGAAATGAGCCGTGCGTTCAAGCAGGGTTTGCAACGCCACAGCGAACCGACCCAACAGGTGATCCTGCTGATCAAGTCTGGCAACCAGCGTGGGTAGCGAGGATGGCCCTGTACCGTCAGAATTCATGGCTTGGTCCTAATGTCACGGAACCATGAACCAGACGTACAACAAGAGATAAGTGAAAATAAGAAGGCTTTATTGAAAATAAAGCTGTAAAGCAAAAGTCCAAACGGATGGTGAAACCGAGCAGAGTCTTTGCGAAGCCAGAGGTCAGGAACCAGAAGGGTAGTCAGACGAAGCCAGGATCAGGAACCAGCAGGGTAGTCAGACGAAGCCAGGATCAGGAACCAGCAGGGTAGTCAGACGAAGCCAGGATCAGGAACCAGCAGGGTAATCAGACGAAGCCAGGATCAGGAACCAGAAGGGTAGTCAGACGAAGCCAGGATCAGGAACCAGAAGCAGCAGCAGTCTTAGAAGCATGTGAACACAAGAGGACCAAGCAAGGAACTGAAGCCACAGACCTCCTATATATATGAGCTAGGCATCCAGCTCCTCCCAGGGGAAGGAGGAGCCGCAGGGTGGAAGGCTACAAGAAACCCAGAAACCAAGATGGCCGCCAGCACATGTCAAACGAAGGAGAGCAGCAAGCAGGTAAGACCATGACACAAATGAGGTGCTTGAAGCACTAAGCAGTGGCCTAGCCCCTTGGAGCACCAATTCACCCCCCGCCTTTGTGCCTTAGGCACTCCCTCTCTCCCAAAATCAAATTAAAAACATACATAAAACACTAGAAATAAAAGACTAGCTACGCATTTCAGTGGCGGGCCGCCACCTTCATGACAGCTAAAGTCCAAGCAACAAAGAAGATATCACTGTTAGAAATCAAGTCAGGAATAATCTCGGGTCAAACCTGCTTTTACTTTGAGCTACATTCATAGCATCCCAATTTCTATCAGTGACATCTTCCCCTGTACTGAACAGATTGCTGTCATTCTAAAAACTTGGAATGTCAGCTTTCAAACAATACAAATCCCATATATCTAGCTGGTAAGAAACCATAGATATGAGCAGCTAAATCACCCCCCCTCCCCTTTAGGCCTATTGCACACGGACGTTTTTTTTTCCCGTTTACTGGACGTTTTTTGCGTTCCGTATACGGTCCGTATACGGAACCATTCATTTCAATGGGTCCGCAAAAAAAAACGGAATGTACTCCGTATGCATTCCGTTTCCGTATTTCCGTTTTTCCGTTCCGTTTTAACATAGAACATGTCCTATTATTGCCCGCAAATCACAGTCCGTGGCTCCATTCAAGTCAATGGGTCCGCAAAAAAACGGAACACATACGGAAATGCATCCGTATGTCTTCCGTTTCCGTTCCGTTTTTTGCTGAACCATCTATTGAAAATGTTATGCCCAGCCCAATTTTATCTATGTAATTACTGTATACTGTATATGCCATACGGAAAAACGGAACGGAAAAACGGAACAGAAACGGAAACACAACGGAAACAAAAAACGGAACAACGGATCCGTGAAAAACGGATCGCAAAACACTGAAAAAGCCATACGGTCGTGTGCAATAGGCCTTAGTCTGGAGGAGAATGAGGGAGCAGCTGCAGAGCTGTCAGGCTGCAGAAGGTGATAAAAAAACAGGAAAAATATATAGAAGTGTGACATTATCATCATTATAGTGACTCAGATAATTAAATTCGATTATTTTTACCACACAGTGAACATGGTGTTTTTTTTTACCTTTCCCCTAAAAATAAAATAATAAAAGTTATTTAATACACTATATATATCCCAAAATGTTTCCTAAAAAACAACTAATCTCGCAAAAAAAAAAAAACATTTAGAAGAAGAAATTAAAAAGTTATGACTACTAGAACACAAAGAGGGAAAATATTATTGGTCCTTAAGGCTAAAATGAATTATGTCACCAAGGGGTTGAAAACGCAATAGTGTCCCCTGAGTTGTGCGCCAACAAGATTTACTGGAGACACACATTAAAAATCTACAATAAAAAAGTGAAATTTTTGGAAAGGTTTTCCCAATTCTATTGTGACTGTAGTTGTAGTGAAAGGGCTCATGCACACAAACATATTTTCTTTCTGTGTTCGTTCCGTTATTTTTTTTTTGGAGAACCGTATGTGGAACCATTCATTTCAAAGGGTCCACAAAAAAAACGGAAGTTACTACGTGTGCATTCCGTTTCCGTATGTTCATATGTCAATTCCGCAAAAAAATAGAACACGTCCTATTATTGTCCGCATTACGGACAAGGATAGGACTGTTCTATTAGGGGCCAGCTGTTCCGTTCCGCAAAATACGGAATGCACATGGACGGCATCAGTATTTTTTTTCAGATCCGTGTTATGCGGACTGCAGAATACATACGGTTGTGTGCATGAGCCCTAACACTTTCTGTCTGAACAGTAGTCTGAATCATCTGAAAGGGAGCTGAGAATTTTGACAAAAATAGTGAGGCAGATATTTTGAGAAGACTTATTTTGTGCCAGAATATTGTTGTTTGTGCCATTTTTAGTTTTAACCAAATTTACCATTTGGATTGTTAAACGTGTCTAAATCTGTGATGCTGTTTAAGAAAGTGGTGAAGGGAGCACATGACACAATGTAACATAGGGCTTTGTACTATCAGAATGTTTTCATTCCACCTTGAAACTGGTATAGTTTTGGTCCAAAACATCCATCAAGAAATGTCTCAGACTAGGACAAACAAGACGCAAAATGGAACTAGACACCAAGTTGGTGCAAATGTTGTCTAAAATTAAAACTTGTGTCTAGCATGTCCTAAAAGAAACAAAATTTGAGCACATGCACTTCCTATATTTGGCGCAAATCAAGGCACTTTCAATGCGCAGTGACATTGATATATCTCCCCCATTAAATTCTCTTTGAGCGCTGGATACAATTTTGGTAATTTGTCACCATTTTGCATCTTTTAAGAAAGCATCAAGAGGAAACTAATTAGGAAATCAACATAACAACATAATTGTATCAATTATTCAGGGACTTAGTTCTCACAGCGCTCTAAAGAGCTGAAATCCTCCGCTGACAAGGAAACTACAAGCTGAACATCATCAATTGATTTTCTTAAGATATAACGTGGTGTAAATACAGCTCTGCCAGATAACTGTAACCTTCCTGCTGTCAGGAGAAAACAGAGCGCAGGTCTGTCGTGATTTATCCCTCTTTGAATCTGAGACATGTTTCTTTCAACTTATGAACAGTGAGTGTATTAATTATTTGCTACTCGCTTAATATTTAGGAAGTGCAGTAACTTTCTTTTGTCATGCAAATCCATAAAGTCTTTTTTTTTTTTACAAATAATTGCCACTTTCTGATGAAGTGTGGCTTTTTGAATAGGATGTGGTTCATGGAAAGCAAGAAAGATGGATCAGGTGCTGTTCATATAAATGTAGGCAGGAAAGATTAGTACGCAACTACAGGAAGATCAGGGTTCGATTTATAGATCTGCAGGCAGGACAGATCAGGACTCTGTTTACGAAGATGTAGGTAGGAGAGACCAGGACGTGGTTCATGGAGATGTAGATAGGACAGATTTGGGTGTGGTTTGTGGAGATGTAGGAAGGCTTGACTGATCAGGGTGTGGTTTGTGAGAATGTAAGTCAGATGGATTAGGCCCTATTCACATGACCATATTTTTCCTTCACATCCGGTCCGCACCTTTTTGCGGAATGGTGCAGGCCTATTAATTTCATTTTCCATCTACACCTTATAAGGCATAATTTTTGGACTGCTTGTTCTGAAAAAGCCTTTTTTACGATAATTCTGTGTATGTTTAAACACTGCCTCACTAAGGAACAATTTTGAGAATTTTTTATTTTAATTTTATAAAATGCATAAAAAATCCAATAGCACAGGTTTTTTTAACCCCTTCCTGACATCCAGAGTACATAGATGTTGGATGTCAGGTCTTTAAAGATGGTGCCCTCTCCAGAGCAGAGCAAGCACCATAGTTTTCAGGTACCTAGACACGCACAAGACACCCAGGGCTAATGTCTGAAATCGGCCGATCACAGACATTTTAGCCTTCAGATGCCATAGTCAAATGTGACCACAGCGTTTGAGTGCTAAAGAAACAGAAGCATTTTGCTCCTAGGGTTAAACTGACTCCTGCACATGGCAATCTGGGAAACAATTCATTGATTTTGAAAGACCAGAACCTGCTGGAGATTGCAATGCCTATCACAGGTATATTCCAATGTAGGCCTGCAAGTAGCAGCATTACACTAGAATATACTGAATTTTGTTTTCAGTAATGCATTAAATCCAATTTCTGAATAGAAATGATTGTATGTTGAGGTCCCCTTAACCTGTTCCGGACACAGGGCGTACCAGTACGCCCTGATAACCAGGTACTTAAGGACAGAGGACGTACCGGTACGTCCTGTGTATTTCCGATCACCGCTAAATGGCGGGCGGAGATCGGAACAAGGTGCCTGCTCAAATCATTGGGCAGGCACCTTGGCTAAATGCGCGGGGGGGTCCCGTGACCCCCCCGTGTCGGCGATCGCCACAAACTGCAGGTCAATTTAGACCTGCGGTTTGCGGCTTTTACCTGGTGCGGTGGGCGGCGGTGCCATCAGGTCCCCGTGGGGCTGTAGGGGGGACCCGATGGCATGGAAGGCAGCGCGATGCCTTCCTGTGACGTGCCTGTGAGATCCAGCCCCCTGGATCTCACAGGCCAAAAGCTGTATAAGTAATACTCACTGTATTACTCATACAGCCAATGCATTCCAATTACAGCAAGCGATCAAAAAGGGGTATGCCCACCAAAATAGTACCAATCTAACCATAACCTCATCCTGCAAAAAATTAGCCCCTACCTGAGACAATCGGCCAAAAAATAAAAAAACTATGGCTCAGAATATGGAAACACAAAAACATCATTTTTTTGTTTTAAAAAGCTGTTATTGCGTAAAACTTACATAAATAAAAAAAAGTATACATATTAGGTATCTCCGCATCCATATCGACCGGCTCTATAAAAATATCCCATGACCTAACCCCTCAGATGAACACCGTAAAAAATAAAAAATAAAAACTGTGCTAAATAAACCATTTTTTGTCACCTTACATCACAAAAAGTGTAATAGCAAGCGATCAAAAAGTCATATGCACCCCAAAATAGCGCCAATCAAACCGTCATCTCATCCTGCAAAAATCATACCCTACCCAAGATAATTGCCCAAAAACTGAAAAAACTATGGCTCTCAGACTATGGAAACACTAAAACATTATTTTTTTGGTTTCAAAAATAAAATCATTGTGTAAAACTTACATAAATAAAAAAAGTATACATATTAGGTATCGCCGCGTCCTGGTCTATAAAAATACCATATGATCTAACCTGTCAGATGAATGTTGTAAATAACAAAAAATAAAAACGGTGCCAAAACAGCTATTTCTTGTGACCTTGCCTCACAAAAAGTGTAATATAGAGTAATCAAAAATCATATGTACCCTAAAATAGTACCAACAAAACTGCCAACTAATCCCGTAGTTTCTAAAAGGGGGTCACTTTTTTGGAGTTTCTACTCTAGGGGTGCATCAGGGGGGCTTCAAATGGGACATGGTGTCAAAAAAACTGTCCAGCAAAGGGGATTAAGGTGGGATCGAAAGTAATAAAACATGCTCTATTTGCGGATGACCTTCTGGTATTTCTTGAAAATCCACAGAGGGATATAAAATAGCCTTTTACAACATCTGGTAGAATTTGGGCAGGCATCAGGATTTAAAATTAACGCGACTAAAAGTGAACTACTATTCCTAACTCAGGGACAACGCGTATTAGACAGGGAAATAAGAAACTCTCCAGTTAAAATAGCTAAATTGAGTATAAGGTATCTGGGTATTATTATAGGGAAAACTCCTGAGTCTATATACCAGCTAAACTACCACACGCTGATTCAAAAGATAAAACAAGATGTAGAGAAATGGTTGCATCTGCTGCTGTCATTTATGGGAAGGGGCCACCTGACAAAGATGACCAGCTTTGCCAGATTACTTTACCCCATGCAGACGATTCCTTTACTGCTCAAACACTCAGACATTAAAACTTTGGAGATGACATTTAGGTATTTTCTATGGAGGGGGAGGCGACCAAGAATATCATTGAAGAAACTACAATTAGGAAGGGATGAAGGAGGGATAAATTTCCCAGACATTCGGAGATATAATTTAGCAAGTAACCTACATAATTGTATGGATTGGCTATCACAATCGAGTCATTATTCAAACTACGATATAGAATCCCAATTAGCTCACCCGTGGTCATTAACGGCCTTATTACACACAAACTATGCTAATTTACTCTCATTAATAAAAAAAATCTACTGATAAAAGACACAGTGGCAACATGGAAGGCAGTTCGTAAAAATATGGTTTACCCTTCCTAATATCCAAACATATGCCTATATGGGGTCACCCTGAGTTTTCAGAGGGGAACCGGAACAAACAATTTAGCGAGTGGAGGAATAAAGGGATACAAACTGTGGGTGATGTGTGGCATATAAGGGAAAACAGGTACTTGCGTTTCCAAGAACTGTGCTCTAAATATGGTCTCACATCCAAACATTATTTGGCATATTTACAAGTTTTGAACTTTTTAAAGAATCGGTTGAGAGATTTCTCACAAGAATTCCCTTCGAACCAATTTGACTTATTAAAACAAACAAATAACCCAACTTTATCACTTTCGGATATTGCTTTTAGGATGCGAAAAGTCCATTCAGAAAGGTCCCCATTCAATCCCTTTAAAACGTGGGAAAAAGACATGTTAGTTACCAATGTACATGACAAAATTATTCAGGGATGAATGTCGATCAAAAGAACCACTCCTAATGAAACCCAGTTCAGGATAATCCATAAATCAATCTATGGCTTTTATGCATCCCAGAACAATCTACAACAGGGTAGAATAACTCATTGTCCAAAGTGTAATATCAGCAATACAAACCTATACCATGGTCTTTGGTTGTGCCCGCAGTCGGTCTCCTATTGGGAATCCTTCATAAAATGGTCTGAGAATATACTGAAGACTAAGATCCCACTTTTACCGGAGTTATTGCTATTTCATTATCACCCAGGGAATACACAGATCACGCAGATAATGCATCTAAGCATATTAGCAGCAAAAAGGTGTCTACTGCAAAATTGGTTGAAACCATCAACTCCACACATGAGTGACATAATAAACCAAATTAAGTGGTGCATGAGAATGGCGTTTTTAGCGGCAGAACACGCAAAAGATAGTCAAATAAAAGGACTCATGAAAAAGTGGAGGTGTTTCATAACAAAAGTTCTTGACAAAGAAGAAATAAAGGTGGTAATAGAACCATTTAGAACAACGTCCTGGTATTTGACAGAACAGTTGAAGGGAACATTAGGAAAGTTGGAATAACATTTCAAAATACCATTAGATTAATAATGTTAATATAAGAGGGACTGGGTGTAAAGTGACTGGATAGTTTAGGAGGGTAAGGGAGGGTTATATCAGTTATGAATATACAGGGAGTGCAGAATTATTAGGCAAGTTGTATTTTTGAGGATTAATTTTATTATTGAACAACAATTATGTTCTCAATGAACCCAAAAAACTCATTAATATCAAAGCTGAATATTTTTGGAAGTAGTTTTTAGTTTGTTTTTAGTTTTAGCTATTTTAGGGGGATATCTGTGTGTGCAGGTGACTATTACTGTGCAAAATTATTAGGCAACTTAACAAAAAACAAATATATACCCATTTCAATTATTTATTTTTACCAGTGAAACCAATATAACATCTCAACATTCACAAATATACATTTCTGACATTCAAAAACAAAACAAAAACAAATCAGTGACCAATATAGCCACCTTTCTTTGCAAGGACACTCAAAAGCCTGCCATCCATGGATTCTGTCAGTGTTTTGATCTGTTCACCATCAACATTGCGTGCAGCAGCAACCACAGCCTCCCAGACACTGTTCAGAGAGGTGTACTGTTTTCCCTACTTGTAAATCTCACATTTGATGATGGACCACAGGTTCTCAATGGGGTTCAGATCAGGTGAACAAGGAGGCCATGTCATTAGATTTTCTTCTTTTATACCCTTTCTTGCCAGCCACGCTGTGGAGTACTTGGACGCGTGTGATGGAGCATTGTCCTGCATGAAAATCATGTTTTTCTTGAAGGATGCAGACTTCTTCCTGTACCACTGCTTGAAGAAGGTGTCTTCCAGAAACTGGCAGTAGGACTGGGAGTTGAGCTTGACTCCATCCTCAACCCGAAAAGGCCCCACAAGCTCATATTTGATGAGACCAGCCCAAACCAGTACTCCACCTCCACCTTGCTGGCGTCTGAGTCGGACTGGAGCTCTCTGCCCTTTACCAATCCAGCCACGGGCCCATCCATCTGGCCCATCAAGACTCACTCTCATTTCATCAGTCCATAAAACCTTAGAAAAATCAGTCTTGAGATATTTCTTGGCCCAGTCTTGACGTTTCAGCTTGTGTGTCTTGTTCAGTGGTGGTCGTCTTTCAGCCTTTCTTACCTTGGCCATGTCTCTGAGTATTGCACACCTTGTGCTTTTGGGCACTCCAGTGATGTTGCAGCTCTGAAATATGGCCAAACTGGTGGCAAGTGGCATCTTGGCAGCTGCACACTTGACTTTTCTCAGTTCATGGGCAGTTATTTTGCGTCTTGGTTTTTCCACACGCTTCTTGCGACCCTGTTGACTATTTTGAATGAAACGCTTGATTGTTCGATGATCACGCTTCAGAAGCTTTGCAATTTTAAGAGTGCTGCATCCCTCTGCAAGATATCTCACTATTTTTGACTTTTCTGAGCCTGTCAAGTCCTTCTTTTGACCCATTTTGCCAAAGGAAAGGAAGTTGCCTAATAATTATGCACACCTAATATAGGGTGTTGATGTCATTAGACCACACCCCTTCTCATTACAGAGATGCACATCACCTAATATGCTTAATTGGTAGTAGGCTTTCGAGCCTATACAGCTTGGAGTAAGACAACATGCATAAAGAGGATGATGTGGTCAAAATACTCATTTGCCTAATAATTCTGCACGCAGTGTAAATATATTTATGTCGGAAAAGGGAATTTTCTTTATGTAATGAGGATAGATAAATATGACATCAAAGGTGGGGGGGAGGGTAAGTTCAGGGATTTATGTTCTGAATGTACTGCAATAAGTATTATGTTTGTATTGTATTTTGAATCTCACCATGTAATATCACAAATGTGAAAAATTAGTAAAACTTCTATTATATGTCACATACTGGACATGTAACATTTATCTTTTTCTTGTCTAGATGCGAAAAATACAATAAACAGTCCAGCAAAATCTGCCTTCCAAAAACTGTATGGCATTCCTTTCCATCTGCGCTCTGCCGTGTGCCCGTACAGCGGTTTACGACCACATATGGGGTGTTTCTGTAAACTACAGAATCAGGGCCATAAATATTGAGTTTTTTTTGGCTGTTAAACCTTGATTTGTAACTGGAAAAAAATTATCAAAAATGCAAAATCTGCCAAAAAAGTGAAATTTTGAAATTGTATCTCTATTAATTCTTGTGGAACACCTAGAGGGTTAACAAAGGTTGTAAAATCAGTTTTGAATACCTTGAAGGGTGTAGTTTCTAGAATGGGGTAATTTTTGGGTGGTGTATATTATGTAAGCCTCAAAAAGTGACTTCAGATCTGAAACGGTCCTTGAAAAGTGGGTTTTTGAAAATTTCTGAAAAATTTCAAGATTTGCTTCTAAACTTCTAAGCCTTGTAACATCACCAAAAAAATAAAATGTCATTCCCAAAATGATCCAACATGAAGTAGACATATGATGAATGTAAAGTAATAACTATTTTTGTAGGTATTACTATTATAGAAGTAGAGAAATTGAAACTTGGAAATTTGCAAATTTCTCTTAATTTTTGGCAAATTTGGAATTTTTTTATAAATAAAAATGATTATTTTTTTACTTCATTTTACCAGTGTCATGAAGTACAATATGTGACTAAAAAACTATCTCATAATGGCCTGGATAAGTCAAAGAGTTTTAAAGTTATCACCACATAAAGTGACACTGGTCAGATTTGCAAAAAATGGCCTGGTTCTTAAGGAGAAAATGAGCACGGTCCAAAAAGGGTTAAGGGCCTAAAAAAAAGTAAAAAAATAAGTTAAAGAAACATTTTAAAACTGTAAAGAAAAAAATAAATAAATAAAATGACCCCCTTTCTTCAGAATGAAAAAAAAAAAAAACGAATAAAAAAATATAGATCACAGGTAGAGTTGAGCGAACCCGAACTGTAAAGTTCGGGTTCGTACCGAACTTTAGGTTTTTCGGCACCCGGACCCGAACCCGAACATTTACGTAAAAGTTTGGGTTCGGTGTTCGGCGCTTTCTTGGCGCTTTTTGAAAGGCTGCACAGCAGCCAATCAACAAGCGTCATACTTCTTGCCCCAAAAGGCCATCACAGCCATGCCTACTATTGGCATGGCAGTGATTGGCCAACTGCAGCATGTGACATAGCCTATATGTAAGCTGGAGTCACGTAGCGCCGCCCGTCACTCTGTTGGGATTAGTGTAGGGAGAGGCTGCAGCTGCTGTGAGGGAGAGATCAGGGAGAAATCTTATGAAGAACTGCTTTTTTACTCAGCGATCTACAGCAAATGTGTTTTGTGGGTGCAGTGCACAATTTATTTAAGCCTGCCCTGAGCCAACCACTACTGAAAACAAACTTTTTTTACTTCAGTTTGTCAATATCAATGCATAAACGGCAGCCATTTTATGCAACGATAGTGCACCAGCAAAGGATATCTGCATGTCTGCAAGTCCAGAAATACAGCTTTTTTCTTATTGGGGTTAAAAAATAAAATAAAAATCATATAGTGCACATCTAGGATTAGACGTGCATAAGTGAGTGTCACATTTAGGCCAGAAATACGGCTTTTTGCTTACTGGGGTGAAAAAACCCTCTGATATCCTGCATATCTAGGATTAGACGTGCATAAGTGACTGTCACATTTAGGCCAGAAATACGGCTTTTTGCTTACTGGGGTGAAAAAAAACATCTGTTTCATATAGTGCACATCTAGGATTAGACGTGCATAAGTGTGTATCACATTTAGGCCAGAAATACAGCTTTTTGCTTACTGGGGTGAAAAAAAACCTATGATATACTGCATATCTGGGAGTAGATGTGCATAAGTGACTGTCACATTTTGGCCAGAAATACGGCTCTTTGCTTACTGGGGTGAAAAAACCCTCTGATATACTGCACATCTGGGATTAGATGTGCATAAGTGACTGTCACATTTAGGCCAGAAATACGGCTTTTTGCTTACTGGGGTGAAAAAACCCTCTGATATACTGCACATCTGGGATTAGACATGCATAAGTGACTGTCACATTTAGGCCAGAAATACGGCTTTTTGCTTACTGGGGTGTAAAAACCCTCTGATATACTGCACATCTAGGATTAGACGTGCATAAGTGAGTGTCAAATTTTGGCCAGAAATACAGCTTTTTGCTAACTGGGGTGAAAAAGCCCAATGATATACTGCACATCTAGGATTTGACATGCATAAGTGACTGTGAAATTTAGGCCACAAATACGGTTTATTGCTTACTGGAGTGAAAAAAAACCCATCTGTTTCATATAGTGCACATCTAGGATTAGACGTGCATAAGTGTGTATCACATTTAGGCCAGAATTACAGCTTTTTGCTTACTGGGGTAAAAAAAACCTCTGATATACTGCACATCTGGGATTAGATGTGCATAAATGACTGTCACATTTTGGCCAGAAATACGGCTTTTTGCTTACTGGGGTGAAAAAACCCTCTGATATACTGCATATCTAGGATTAGACATGCATAAGTGTCTGTCATATTTAGACCAGAAATAAGGCTTTTTGCTTACTGGGGTGAAAAAAAAACATCTGTTTCATATAGTGCACATCTAGGATTAGACGTGCATAAGTGTGTATCACATTTAGGCCAGAAATATAGCTTTTTGCTTACTGGGGTGAAAAAACCCTCTGATATACTGCATATCTGGGATTAGATGTGCATAAGTGACTGTCACATTTAGGCCAGAAATACAGCTTTTTGCTTACTGGGGTGAAAAAACCCTCTGATATACTGCATATCTAGGATTAGACGTGCATAATTGACTGTCACATTTAGGCCAGAAATACGGCTTTTTGCTTACTGGGGTGAAAAAAAACATCTGTTTCATATAGTGCACATCTAGGATTATATGTGCATAAGTGTGTATCACATTTAGGCCAGAAATACAGCTTTTTGCTTACTGGGGTGGAAAAAAAAACTCTGATATACTGCATATCTGGGATTAGATGTGCATAAGTGACTGTCACATTTTGGCCAGAAATACGGCTTTTTGCTTACTGGGGTGAAAAAACCCTCTGATATACTGCACATCTGGGATTAGATGTGCATAAGTGACTGTCACATTTAGGCCAGAAATACGGCTTTTTGCTTACTGGGGTGTAAAAACCCTCTGATATACTGCACATCTAGGATTAGACGTGCATAAGTGAGTGTCAAATTTTGGCCAGAAATACAGCTTTTTGCTTACTGGGGTGAAAAAAAATCATCTGTTTTATATAGTGCACATCTAGGATTAGACGTGCATAAGTGTGTATCACATTTAGGCCAGAAATACAGCTTTTTGCTTACTGGGGTGAAAAAACCCAATGATATACTGCACATCTAGGATTTGACATGCATAAGTGACTGTCACATTTAGGCCAGAAATACGGCTTTTTGCTTACTAGGGTGAAAAAAATTATCTGTTTCATATAGTGCACATCTAGGATTAGACGTGCATAAGTGTGTGTCACATTTAGGCCAGAAATACAGCTTTTTGCTTACTGGGGTGAAAAAACCCTCTGATATACTGCACATCTGGGATTAGATGTGCATAAGTGACTGTCACATTTAGGCCAGAAATACAGCTTTTTGCTTACTGGGGTGAAAAAAGCCAATGATATACTGTACATCTAGGATTAGACGTGCATAAGTGTGTATCACATTTAGGCCAGAATTACAGCTTTTTGCTTACTGGGGTAAAAAAAACCTCTGATATACTGCACATCTGGGATTAGATGTGCATAAATGACTGTCACATTTAGGCCAGAAATACAGCTTTTTGCTTACTAGGGTGAAAAAACCCTCTGATATACTGCATATCTAGGATTAGACGTGCATAATTGACTGTCACATTTAGGCCAGAAATACGGCTTTTTGCTTACTGGGGTGAAAAAAAACATCTGTTTCATATAGTGCACATCTAGGATTATATGTGCATAAGTGTGTATCACATTTAGGCCAGAAATACAGCTTTTTGCTTACTGGGGTGGAAAAAAAAACTCTGATATACTGCATATCTGGGATTAGATGTGCATAAGTGACTGTCACATTTTGGCCAGAAATACGGCTTTTTGGCTACTGGGGTGAAAAAACCCTCTGATATACTGCACATCTGGGATTAGATGTGCATAAGTGACTGTCACATTTAGGCCAGAAATACGGCTTTTTGCTTACTGGGGTGTAAAAACCCTCTGATATACTGCACATCTAGGATTAGACGTGCATAAGTGAGTGTCAAATTTTGGCCAGAAATACAGCTTTTTGCTTACTGGGGTGAAAAAAAATCATCTGTTTTATATAGTGCACATCTAGGATTAGACGTGCATAAGTGTGTATCACATTTAGGCCAGAAATACAGCTTTTTGCTTACTGGGGTGAAAAAACCCAATGATATACTGCACATCTAGGATTTGACACGCATAAGTGACTGTCACATTTAGGCCAGAAATACGGCTTTTTGCTTACTAGGGTGAAAAAAATTATCTGTTTCATATAGTGCACATCTAGGATTAGACGTGCATAAGTGTGTGTCACATTTAGGCCAGAAATACAGCTTTTTGCTTACTGGGGTGAAAAAACCCTCTGATATACTGCACATCTGGGATTAGATGTGCATAAGTGACTGTCACATTTAGGCCAGAAATACAGCTTTTTGCTTACTGGGGTGAAAAAAGCCAATGATATACTGTACATCTAGGATTAGACGTGCATAAGTGACTGTCACATTTAGGCCAGAAATACAGCTTTTTGCTTACTGGGTTGAAAAAACCCTCTGATATACTGCACATCTGGTATTAGACGTGCATAAGTTACTGTGAAATTTAGGCCACAAATACCGCTGTCATATAGAGTTTTAAAAAAATTAATTGAGTGCAATACCCTACATCAGGGTTTTTATTAGCGGTTAATTATTTTTAACAGACTTAACCACTTTTTACTTTGCTTGGTGAACGCTAACTATGAGGCAAACATCTAATAAGGGTCGCGGTCATAGTCACGGTGGTGGTGTTGGTGGAGCCTCTGGTGCAGGGAGAGGACGTGGCCGTTCTGCCACAGCTACACGTCCTACTGAACCTACTACCTCAGGTCCCAGTAGCCACTAGAATCTACAGCGATATTTGGTCGGGCCTAATGCCGTTCTAAGGATGGTAAGGCCTGAGCAAGTACAGGCGCTAGTCAATTGGGTGGCCGACAGTGGATCCAGCACGTTCACATTATCTCCCCCCCAGTCTTCTGCAGAAAGCGCACAGGTGGCGTCTGAAACCCATGCCCATCAGTCTGTCACATCACCCCCGTGCATATCGGAGAACCTGTCTGAGCCTCAAGTCATGTAGCAGTCTCTTATGCTGTTTGAAGATTCTGCTGGCAGGGTTTCCCAAGGGCATCCACCTAGCCCTTCCCCAGGGGTGGAAGACATAGAATGCACAGACGCACAACCACTTATGTTTCCTGATGAGGACATGGGAATACCACCTCAGCACGTCTCTGATGATGGCCAAACACAGGTGCCAACTGCCTCGTCTTTCTGCAGTATGCAGACCGAAAAGGAGGTCAGGGAGGAACACGATGCAGGGGACGATGAGGTCCTAGACCCCACATGGAATGAAGGTTGTGCCACTGACTTTCAGAGTTCGGAGGAAGAGGCAGTGGTGAGACCGAGCCAACAGCGTAGCAAAAGAGGGAGCAGGGTGTAAAAGCAGAGCAGCCGTCGCCAAAACAGTTCGCCTGCTACTGGCCACCGTCACCAGGGACCGAGCACACCAAAGGCAGCTTCAAGGAGTTCCCTGGCATGGCACTTCTTCACACAATGTGCTGACGACAAGACCAGAGTGGTTTGCACGCTGTGCCATCAGAGCCTGAAGCGAGGCATTAACGTTCTGAACCTTAGCACAACCTGCATGACCAGGCATCTACATGCGAGACACGGGCTGCAGTGGAGTAAGCACCTTCAAAACCAAGAAAGGGCTCAGGCCCCTCCGGCTCCCTCTTCTGCTGCTGCCTCGAAAGTTAGATTTCTGGCGTACCGGGGCATAGATAAAAGTAGGAATAGGCTAGTTAGGTTTAGCTGACATTAGCACATCGCTAATGTCAGCTTGCTTAATAGAGTTAAATCTGGTGACCTTTAAAAAAAAAAATGAAAAAGTATACATATTAGGTATTGCCACGTCCCTAACGACCTGCTCTATAAGAATATCACATTACCTTATCCCTCAGGTTAATGCTGTAAAAATAAATAAATAAAAACTGTGATAAAAACAACCAACTTTTTGGTCACCTTGCCCTATAAAGTGTAATAATGAATGATCAAAAAATCATATGTACCCAAAAATGGTACCAATAAAAACGTCAACTCTTCCTGCAAAAAACGAGCCCCTGCATAAGACAATCGGCAGAAAAATATAAAAAAAATATGGAGTTCAGAAAATGGAGACACAAAAACATAATACCAAAAAAAAATGTTTATTATGTAAAACTGAAACAAAGAAAGTAGACATATTTGATATCATGGTATTCATAACAACCTGCTCTATAAAAATAGCACATGATCTAACCTGTCAGATGAACATTGTAAAAAACAAAAAATGAAAACTGTGCCAGAACAGCCATTTTTTTGTTACCTTGCCTAAAAATAATTCGTACCCCAAAATAATACCAATAAAACTGGTACCTTATTCCATAGTTTACAAAATAGGGTCACTTTTTGGAAGTTTCTACTGTAGGGGCGCATCAGGGAGGCTTCAAATAGGACATGGTGTCTAAAAAACTGTCCAGCAAAATCTGCCTTATAAAAACCATACGGCGCTCCTTTTCTTCTGCGCCCTGCCGTGCTCCCTTAGAGCAGTTTACCACCACATGTGGGGTATTTCTGTAAATCGAAAAATTAGGGTAATAAATATTGAGTTTTGTTTGGCTGTTAACCCTTGATGTGTTAAAGAAATAAAATGGATTAAAATGAAAAATATGCCAAAAAAGTGAAATTCAGAAATTTCATCTCCATTTTCATTTAATTGTTGTGGAATACCTAAAGGGTTAACAAAGTTTGTAAAATCAGTTTTGAATAACTTCAGGGGTATTGTTTTTACAATTGGGTCATTTATAGAATTTCTACTATGTAAGTCCCACAAAGTTATTTCAGATCTGAGCTGGTCCTTAAAAAGTGGGTTTTGGAAATTTTCTTAAAAAATTTAAGAATTGCTTCTAAAATTCTAAGCCTTCTAATGTCCTAAAAATGAAATGAAATTTACAAAATGATGCCAACATAAAGTAGACATATGGGGAATGTTAAGTAATAAATATTTTATGAGGTATCAGTTTCGGATTTAAAAGCAGAGAAAATGAAATTTAGAAAATAGAGAATTTTTAGAAATTTTTGGTAAATTTGGTATTTTTTCATAAATAAAGGTGAAATATGACTGTCATGAAGCACAATGTGTCACGAGAAAACAGTCTGAAAATGGCTTGGATAAGTAAAAGTGTTCCAAGGTTATTACCACATAAAGTGACACATGTCAGATTTGCAAAAAATGGCCTGGGCAGGAGGGTGAAAACTGGTTTGGGGTAGAAGGGGTTAATACCATTGGCCATGTGTTTACTCATAGCTAGATATGTCAGTGAAACTCATGTCACTCTAACATTATTTACTATTGCTGTCATTGTGTTGAAGAGCTTAAAGGGGTTGTCCGAGTTATGAAAAAAAATATATATAGCACTGCAAATCTGATGGGCAGCAATATATGTCTGAGCTAAGCAAGTTTTAGGTAAAAAAATATATATATTTCCTAATTTCCCTGGTTATCTTCTGGCCCTTTGTTTACCTGCAATAACAACAGTCTGCCCCTCCCCCTGCTCTGCAGAGGGAGTAAATATAAGTGCTGACCTGAGTGACATGTCTGCCTGCTGGGATACTCAGCAGCATGTTATATGTGTAGGACTACAAGTCCCAGCTGTACAATGACACTGCTGATACACACAGGATCTTTTCCCTACCTGTTCTTGTGCAGAACTTATCTAGTCTAGAGCTGCAGTAAACGATTATTTTAGAAATCGAGTATTCTATCGATGATTTTTTATGATTAATCGAGTAATCTAATAAGAAAACATTAATTAATAGACTGTTTTCCTTTATAAAAACTCATCAGGCCCCCTGCCATCAGTCCCCAACACCCTTCCCCCCTGTGCGATCAGCCCAAGTGCATCAGTTTCCCCGTTGCCATAACCTCCGTTCCCCCAGTGCCTTTAGCTCTTCCTCATCCTAGTGCCATCAGCTTCCCCCCCAGTGCCTCCAGCTGCCACCCCAGTTCCATCAGCTGCCACCCCAGTGCCACCAGCTGCCACCCTAGTGCTATCAGCTGCCCCCCGGTGCCACCAGCTTGCCCCCCAGTGCCACCAGCTTGCCCCCAGTGCCACCAGCTTGCCCCCCAGTGCCACCACCTTGCCCCCCCAGTGTCACTAACTGCCCCCAGTGCCACCAGCTTGTGCCACCAACTGCCCGCCTGTGCCACCATCTCCCCCTCCTAGCCATGTCCCCAGCGACAGTACTTACCTTTCCTATAAGGGCGCCGCTCCACAGCTCCTTCATCTTCTTCTCTGCGTGCTGCACTGATGTCCTGACGTCACACAGCGTCGGGTCATAGTGCGCGCTTACGTGCACTATGACCTGATGATGTGTCAGGAAGAAAGTGCAGCACGGTGTGGGCTGGCGGGTGCCCACAGAGCAGTAAGTAATAGCAAGCACTTCACTCCCGCTCCGTGGTCACATGACACAAACGAATCCTTGATGCAAAAAATTTGCATCAAGAATTTTTGTGTGTCAAATTACTCGATTAAATAGAGTAATCGTTTCAGCCCTAATCTAATCTGTGAGCTCCTGTGCCCAGCATTTGTCTCCTCACTGCCTGCAGCTACTCAGTAAAGCCTTCAGCCCTGAGTCTGTGCTCCTGAAGGGGTTAATGTTTCCTGAAGTATCCCATGGGAGGGAGACACAGGGCAGACAGCAGCAGCAGACGGCAGAGCAGGGGGCGTGGCTAGCACAATGACTTCTCGTGCACAGACACAGACCTGCTCCCCATGCTTGTGCACGAAACATCATCAGAATAGGGAGAGCTGACTTCACAGGTCATGTGACCCTCAGTGAAATTTCAGAAAGGAGCAACTACAGATGCAATAAGTGCATGGTAAAGCTATTTGAGTTAGAAACATACAAAGAACAAACAAATAACTCGGACAACCCCTTTAGAGGGTAAGAAAGAGAGAACAAGATGGACCCAAAATTTTTTTTTACCTATTCATTAGAATCAGACCTGAAACAAATTTCAAGAAATCATCCCTAGGCAGAAAAGATCAGGTAGTGGTTTACGGAGATTTATGAACAGTCAGGTAAAAAAGCAATGAGCCAACACATGGTAGGGGCCCCAGTTTAAATTTTGATGTCTTCTCTATGTTCACTCCTCTCAAAGCCCGTCATCTTCTCTGGCCTCAAATCTTTTCCATATCTGTTGAGTATGCATGTCACCTTTTCTTTATTAACTACTAGAGATGAGCGAAATTCGCTTAGTGACTAATTACTTTGTCACAAAGCTAATTTCTTTGTGACTAGCAGGTGCAATGACAGAGAACAGAGATGGTGCTGCCCCCTGTCATTGAACCTCTCAGATGCCGTGTTCATCACTGATTGCGGCATGTGAGATGACCGTTGAGGGCTGTCAGCAAGAAATACTCACCTTATCTTCAACCATCTTGATTTAAGATTCAACATGAAATCTCGCGCAGTGCATGATGACGTCATCACGCTGGCCGGCGTGGTGACGTCATACATCACCATGCACAAGATTTCGTGTGGGATCTTCAATCAAGATGGCCATGGTGGAGTCTTCGCGTGCAAATGGATGAGGTGACTATGATTTTTTTTTTACCGCCATTTTACGGGAAATTGATTTACCACGAACCATAAGGAAATTCGGCTTTGTGGCAAATTTAATTTTCCCAGAAATTTTGATCAAAGTCCACTTCGTGAATTTCGATTCGCTCAACACTATTAATTACATTTGAATACATTTTTAGAAAATTCTGTTTATTTTTCACTAATGTATATGTGCAGTGAGCCAGGGATTAACCGCTAAAGAATTAAAGTTCTAATGTAATATAGTTCTTCACTAAGAGAGTTAATGTATGCTAGTTATGCATTTTCAGTGATCCAAATTATTGATGTGGTTGTAATATGCAGTGTGTGATCCAAAAAGGTTGTATATGGGAAGGAAATTAACTGTCAGTCTTAGTGATAGCTGCCGGGTGGTGGACTGGTTCTGCCCCTCTGATTAACGAGTCATCTGGTAAACAAACAAGAGTGAGGACACATGTAGTGGTTGCTGACAAGTAAGCCCACTTTGAAGCAGAATTTATCAATGTGTGATTAGTAACCACAAATACGCCTTTTTACTTATGTTAACAAAGGGGGTTTAGGCTCGACAGCAGGCTTTAATCAATGGTTATATATACTCAAAACTATAACTTGTCCTGCAAAAAATAGCCCTCATACAGGTATATTGATGAAAAAACAAAAAAGTTATAGCTCTTGGAAAGCGATGATGAAAAAATGTGGGTGGTCACTAAGGAGTTAAAGCTGCCAGAAAACCAACATGCTAGGAAATAACCTTTAAGGGAAAGAAGCATTGAACTTCTACAGATGGTTGAGGACCATAAAGGGACAGTGTGTGGACTAGGTCAGTAAAGGTAGCACCTATTTAAGGCTTTAGACTTTACTGCCCATGGTTAGGGTTAATTTATTTGCACTATTGTTTTCTATAGTCAAGCTGGCCTGGTCATTGCATCTACCATCTGCTGGCTTGCACCCTGCTATCCATTTCCCAGCCATCACCAGGTGGGATGCTCGATTACACTGCCTGTACTTTTATGGATCTACATTCCCTAGTCTGATCTCCACATCTCCATACACAAGATGCAATGTCAGCTCTTCACACAATCAGACTGTTGTTGGGCTGTTTCCTATAAGTTCAAATGATCATTAGAACATCGTCATTTTCCTGTTAGGATTTGTAATCCATGTTTGCTTGGCAGCTTGCCTTAGGGTAGCAGTTATATTATTTTGTACAGTAGTTTGAGTTTGGACTCCACATTATTTATGCTCAGAGTCCCTGGATAAAGATCATAACGCTGTATAGGCCATTGCCTCTGGCACATTTGTGACTTTTCTGCGTTTTTTTTTTTATTGCATTATTTTTGTAATGGTGGGCAGGCATTTTTCTTCTCTCTCATTTTGATGTACTTTTAGTTATATATAAATGATATAAGGGAATTGGGCTATATTATCCTGTACTTTTCAGAATGAAGCCGATGCCAATTCTTGAATAGAGAATCAGTGGAAAGCTCAAATGGATGAATTCAAAAGAATATAATAGCCATCTCTAAATGGATCTAGTGGGTGCACGCTTACTTTCCCCAGACGTGGCGGTGCTGATAAGGCAGGAGGCGAAACCTCTGTACAAGATGTGAATAATGCAAACAGAGTTAAATGTGACCCAGAGTGAATATTTATTGAACTATCATACCTTCTTATTTGTAGTCTGTGTCATTGCTGCATGAAGGAACAGGATATTAAAAGGATATCAAGGGGACCATTTACCTACCAAGGAAACTACTTCACTTTCCCATTTTTTCAGTCCTTAAATGATCTCATTGCTCATTTTGCTTTCCATCTAAACAGCTTACTATTAGCTCAGTACTATATTAGGACAAAATGAAGTAATCTGCAATATCTCTTATATTATAAAAATGAGTTTCTGTCTGTCTGTCCGACGTCTGTCTGTCTGTACTTTATGTGCGACCAAACGACTGGAGCGATCTTCACCAAATTTGGCACACGGGTACAACAGGTGTCCGGGAAGGTCTCAGCTCTGTAGGACGTACCGTACCTGAGATATTCCTAAAATATGACCTGCATTAGCCAATACAAGCCCCCAACTGCTATGCACATGGTCACATGTCCCTTATCAGCCAATAGAAGCTCACAGGCTCTTAGTCTCCACATACACACAGTTTTAATCCAGGTTTCCATAACAATCCAGCCATTTTTCTTCACTGCTGTAAGTCAGCTTTAGGCTAGGGCTATACGACGACATGAACAGCTCAGCAGACAGTATCACACAATAGACTTAGATACACAGCAGACAGTATCACACATGATAGGATTATATACACAGCTCAGCAGACAGTATCACACAGGATAGAAATAGATACACAGGTCAGCAGACAGTATGATGCAAGGTAGGATTAGATACACAGCTCAGCAAACAGTATCATACACAGCTCAGCAAACAGTATCACACAGGCTAGGATTAGATACACAGCTCAGCAGACAGTATCACACAGTATAGGATTAGATACACAGCTCAGCAGACAGTATCACACAGGGTAGGATTAGATACACAGCTCAGCAGACAGTACCATATACAGCTCAGCAGACAGTATCACATTGGATAGGATTAGATACACAGCTCAGCAGACAGTATCACACAGGATAGGATTAGATACACAGCTCAGCAGACAGTATCACACAGGGTAGGATTAGATACACAGCTCAGCAGACAGTACCATACACAGCTCAGCAGACAGTATCACATTGGATAGGATTAGATACACAGCTCAGCAGACAGTATCACACAGGATTGGATTTGATTCACTACTCAGCAGACAGTATCACACAGGATAGGATTAGATACACAGCTCAGCCGACAGTATCACACAGGATAGGATTAAGTACACAGTTTAGCAGACAGTATCACACAGTATAGGATTAGATACACAGCTCAGCAGACAGTGGGGCGGGTGCTGTAAAGGTCACTGTTATGGGGGATACTGTCGATATCTTTTAACGACACACAGAAACATTAAATGAAATAGATGAAATATACCCGTGCGAAGCCGGGTCCTTCTGCTAGTCTCTTTTATATATATAAATGAGTTTCTGTCTGTCTTTCTCTCTGTTCTTTATGCGCGACCAAACAACTGGACCGATCTTCACCAAATTTGGCACACAGGTACATCAGGTGTCCGGGAAGGTTATAGAGCGGGTCTCAGCTCTCTAGGACGTACCGTTCCTGAGATATTCCCAAAAAATTACCTGCATTAGCCAATACAAGCCTGCAAGTCTTTCTCTTCATAGCCCAACTGCCATACACACGGTAACATGTCCCTTATCAGTCAAAAGAAGCTCACATGCCCTTAGTCTCCACATACACACAGTTTTACTCCAGGTTTCCATAACAACCCAGCCATTTTTCTTCACTGCTGTAGGTCAGCTTTAGGCTAGGGCTACACGACGACATGTGTCATATGACACATAGGGCATAACTACACTGTGACATTGATGTCGCACAACTATTTTTATAATGATAGTCTATGGTGTTGCACTGCGACTGTGAGGAGACAGTCACAGAAAAATCCATCTTATCATTATTAAAATTGTTGCGCAACATTGGTGCGACAAAATGTCATGTGACACATGTCGTCGTGTAGCCCGAGCCTTAAAGAGGCAGGGCACTGTGGAGGTCACTGTTAAGGGGGCAGGGCCACTAATAAAGGGGAAGCTGCTGTGGAGGTCACTGTTAAGGGGGCAGGGGCCACAATTAAAAGGGCAGCTGCTGTGGAGCTCACTGTCAAAGGGGCGGGCACTGTGGATGTTACTGTTAAGGGGGAAGTCCGCTGTGTAGGTCATTGTTAAAGGGGCAGGCACTGTGGAGGTCACTGTTAAGTCAGCAGGGTACTGTGAAGTCACTGTTAATGGAATTGGGTACTGTGGCAGTCACTGTTAAAGGGAAAGGTGCTGTGGAGGTGTCTGTTAAGGGGGCAGGGAACAGTGGAGGTCACAGATAAGGGGACGGTGCCCTATGAAGGTCAGTGTTAAGGGGCGGGGTGCTGTCTAGGTCACTGTTAAGGGGGTGGGCCCCTGAGGAGGTCAATATCAAGAGAGTGGGGTGCTGTGAAACTCATTGTTAAAGGGCAGCACTGCTGTGAAGGTCAAATTTAAGGGGATGGGCTGCTGTGGAGGTCCCATTTTAAGGAGGTGGGGCAATGTGGGGGGTCAGTGTTAATGGGTGAGGGGTATTGTAGAGGTCACTGTTATGGGGATACTGTCGATATCTTTTAATGACACACAGAAACATTAAATGAAATAGATGAAATATACCCGTGCAAAGCCGGGTCCTTGTGCTAGTAATATATAAAGCTGAGTATATGTGTGTATGTCCGCTAAAGGAATCCGCATCGTCACATTAACAATCACGAAATTTGGCACACAGGTACATCAGGTGTTTGAGAAGGTTTTAGACTGGGCATCAGCTCTCTAGCACGTACCGTTCCTGAGATATTCCCAAAAAATACATTAGCCAATAGAAGCCTGGTCACATGACCATTATCAGCCAACAGAAGCTCGCAGGCTCTTAGTCTCCACATACACAGTTTTACACCAGGTTCCCATAACAACCCAGCCATTTTTCTTTACTGTTGTATGTTAGCTTTAAAGGGGCAGGGCGCTGTTAATGACACTGTTAACGGAGTGGAGTGCTGTGGAGGTTACAGTTAAGGGGGCAGGTAGGGTAGCCATTCAGGCCACCGTCAAAAGACAGAATTAAAAACCCCACCCCCAGAGCCCATGAAGCCATGCCCCTGGCCCGGGTAGGCCACACCCCATCACACTCCACAGCCGACGGCGATTGAAAAAGGGAGGGAGGCTGACTTTCTCCCTGCAGCTCACGCTCAGACAGCACAGTGCCTGTCTGTCCCTATGTCTGTCCAGGCTCAGCTCTGCACCATACGGAGGACAGGGAGTCTGAAAGTCGGACTCTCTGGCCTAAAACTGGACCTCTGGCTACCCTAGGGACAGGCTGCTGTGGATGTCACATTTAAGAGACCGGTATGCTATGGAGGTCATTGTTAAGGGGCAGATTGCTGTAGATGTCACTGTTAAGGGGACGGGATGTTGTGGAAATCACTGTTTAGGAGATGGGGTATTGTGGAGGTCACTAATAAAGGGGCGAACTGCTGTGGAGGTCAGGTCACTGTTAAAGGGGCGGGATGCTGTGGAGATCACTGTTAAAGGGGAGGGCGCTGTGGAGGTCTCTGTTAAGACGGCAAGGAACAGTGGAGGGCACAGTTAAAGGGATGGTCTGCTATCGAGGTCAGTGTTAAGATGCGGGCTGCTGTAGAGGTCACTGTTAAGGGGACAGGGTGTTGTGGAGGTCACATTTTAAGGGAACGGAGCTCTGTGGAGGTCACTATTAAGGGGGCGGGTTATTGTGGAAATCACTGTTAACGAGACGGGGTACTGTGGAGTTCACTAATAAAGGGGTGGCCGCTGTGGAGAGGTCACTGTTAAAGGGAAGGACGCTGTGGATGTTACTGTTATAGTGGATACTGTCGATATCTTTTAACGACACACACAAACATTAAATGAAATAGATGAAATATACCCGTGCGAAGCCGGGTCCTTCTGCTAGTATATATATATATATACAGTACAGACCAAAAGTTTGGACACACCTTCTCATTCAAAGAGTTTTCTTTATTTTCATGACTATGAAGGCATCAAAACTATGAATTAACACATGTGGAATTATATACATAACAAACAAGTGTGAAACAACTGAAAATATGTCATATTCTAGGTTCTTCAAAGTAGCCACCTTTTGCTTTGATTACTGCTTTGCACACTCTATTGCTTCGGCTGCCACTCTATTGCTCCTACCTGGTGCTGCCTGAGGCGATCACCTCACCTGACCTCATTGGTGGTGCACCCCTGCAGTGCAACACCATAGACTATATTGACAATAAATGTTGTGCGATTTTGGGGCAACATGAATGTCGTGCAACACATGTTGCAATGTAATTGTACCCTTTTGTCACACAACTTACTACAACTTTTGCACTCCCTATAATTATACCCCTGTGAAACATATTGATCTGGAGGCAACTATAACACATGTTGTGCTACAGCTAGGAGATAATCAATGAATTTGATTTGAGACAAGTCAAACTCGTTCTTTTTTTAATTTGTTTTCACTCAAGGCAGAGGACAAATAAAATCTCCCCAGGAAACTATAAATAAATTGCTGTTGACTGATCTGGTATTTATACAGTGACTAACCTGCTTGTTGACAGTTTCCTAGTAAGAAGAAATAAGTAAGGGAGAGTTCACATCAGATTCATCAGAAGAACAGAAAAATAAAGAAAAAATGGATCCTGTAATAAAAATAAAAAAAAGGTTCCTGCGCATCAGTTATACACATTTAGCATCCGTTTGAACCATTTCCATCCGAGATCTGTTTTTGTGGACGGAAATAAAAGTCTTGCATGCAAAATCTGCAAAAACGGATCCCAGATGGAAATGGCTCAAACGGGTGCCAAATGTGTATAACTGATGTGCAGGGTCCATTTTTTTTCGTTACTTTTCTGTTCTTTTGACGGATTAGAAGAACGGAAAAATATCAGTGATGTGAACTCTCCCTAATCTGAACAACTGGTGACAACAAAAAAGGCAACATTGATATATAACTGAGATTTCACATATGCCGGCCATGGAGCCAAGTTATGACAAACAGATGAAGTTCTGATTTTATTTGTTGCATTTCTTTAAATAAATGCCTCGCCATTAAAAATCCTTGAAATTCAGGTAAAAGCCATTTAGCTTATAGAATCTGCATAGAGGGTTAAAAATGTTTGTTGGTATTTAGCCTCTTAAGGCACCACACGAGCGATTTTTCCTCGCGGATGCAATGCGAGACGTGAACACATAGCATCCGCACTGAATCCCGACCCATTCATTTCAATGGGTCTGTGTACATGAGCGGTTTTTTTCACGCATTAGTTCTGCGTTGCTTAAAAAACGCAGCATGTTCTACATTCCGCGTTTTTCACACAGCCCTGGTCTCATAAAAGTGAATGGGTCTTCAGTGAAAAACGCATTGCATCCGCAAGCAAGTACTGATGCGATGCGTTTTTCACTGATGGTTGCTAGGAGATGTTGTTTGTGAACCTTCAGTTTTTTATCACGCGCATCAAAAACGCGTCAAAACGCATTGCACTTGTGCGGAAAAAACTGAACAACTGAACGCAATCGCAAACAAAACTGACTGAACTTGCTTGCAAAATGGTGCGAATTTTACTGAACGCACCCTGAACGCATCCGGACCTAGTCCGCCACGCTCATGTGAAAGAGGCCTAAGGATGCAGCTTAGTTTGGCACGTGAGGCTCACAATTTTTTTTAACGTTTTTTTGATCCCTGCCAAGTGCTCATTTTGTATTTTCAATGAAACTGTTTTGGGATACATCAGGTGAACTATATAACTTAAAAAAAATATTGGGAAGAAGTGTGAAAAAACACCAAGATATTTCCATTGTTTTTAGGGTTTTGTTTTTACTGTGTTCACTGCACGGCAAGAATAAAATATTTTCTGGGGAACATTATGATTATGGATATACCAAATGTTTATGGTTTTTGTTATGTTTTACAATAAAAAAAAAAAAAAGATAAAACACTGCATGCTGTCTGCATCCATATGTACGCAATGGGGCCCATGGAATTTGTGGGACGCACAGGGCTGGTATCCGAATTTTGCCACAGTTTGCAGATCGCAAAATACATATGGTTGCATGCATGATGTCTAGGTCTGATTTCCTGTGAATAACAGGATTACATCAGCATCTGTCAAATCCTTTCTGGAAGCTCTCATATACCTCATATAATAGACATAATGAAAATGACATCTAATAATTTGAATAATAATTAGCTGCAGAGTTATAAAACTCCCATAATTGTCTACACTGTGTGCATGTGTTGTGTGCAGAATCTCCAGTGCATTTCTATTAAAGGCTACTTGTAAGAGCTGTCAGGGAAAAACTATCACGAGCAGGAGGTAGGGGAGAGCAGTGTGAAACTGTACCACGTAGAAATATATTGCAAGTCTGCAGTGTGAGTTAGAGGAGTTCTCCAGGAATTAAGAAAATAAGAATGCTTAATTATTACTTTATTATTAATATATATATAGTGATGGACAAACATTGGCCGGGACGTGTGTTCGCAGCGGGCCCCATAGATTTGAATTGCAGGCGAACCTGAAAAACCTTCAGGTCATATTTGCAGCCACCAAATAATTACTAGGAATGCACATATAGTCCCACAACATGGACAGTGACATACCAGATGTATTATTCGAATTTGCGATCTCCATTCATTATTCTATTTCAATGCGAAATATTGACAATGTAATTTTCATGTATGTGCATGGGTAAAATAGGAGAGGCCTACTACAGCAACTGGTTTCCACCAGACCGAAGTTGGATGCGATCAGAAAAGATGGTTGGCAACAATGTTCGCAACGTTGAGAACTTCTCACTGTAAGTCATTTGACATTAAAGCAGTGTATTTGATTATATTTCACATGCATGTTAGAACAATCGCTGTATATGCAGATTGAGTATTTAAAAAAAAGCGCCATTGCGAAAATCCCTAATGATGCGATTTTTTTTTCCGCTCTACACACATCTTTACATTTTATAAGATCTCATGAGATATTGTTGTGCACTATTGGTGCACTAAGTATTGTTGTGCGAACTTGCCAGTACAGCCCCCAAAAATTAGCCAATAGGCATTCACCTGACAGCACACAACTTTGTAGGATTCTATGGCTGGAGGGACATTAAGCGGTGACAGGATAAATATGTAACTGTCGGCCAGTACAGGCCACAAAAATCATGGTCCCTGTATTTACCTAAGACAGGGACCATATTTTGTTCTGGGTGGTGGCGGATATTTGTGGGCTGTCATGAGGAAATTAAATCAAAAGTGGTCAACTCGTCACATGTGTTGAATTCCTCTGAGCTCCATGCCTCATTCATTTTTAGAAATGTGAGGTAGTCCACACTGTCGTGAGCTAGGCGAGTGCGCTTATCGGTCACGATCCCCCCTGCTGCGCTGAACGTCCTTTCGGAACCAGTCGAAATGATTGGTTCCATTAGTGTTTGTCACTCTGTGTAGATGTTGTAACGCAGCAAAACCGCAAACAAATGCTGCATTACTCAAATGTACTATACAGAAAGTATATTATTGGTATATAACACCCCTGCTTCAATCAATTTTTTTGGGGGTCAACTGGTAAATCACACCAGTAGAAATGATTGGTTCCAGAAGCATTTGGCACTCTGTGTGGATGCAGTATCGCAGCAGAACCGCACACAACTGCTGCACAATACATTTGCACAATAATATACTATCTATGTTAGAAAGTATAAGTATATTACACCCCTCAGTATGTCACACCTATCGATAGCACACCTACAGTATACCAGTCCTTAAAAGGACATCTGTGGCCCTATTAGCTAGCGTTTGGTGTCCCTAGCAGTCTATCCCTGCTCCACACAGCAACCTCTCCATACACTGGCAAAAAACTGAATGTAAAATGGCGGCCAGATCAGGTTTATTTATAAGGTAGGGGGTATGTCCATGTGCTGAAACGTCTCAATTGGCTGTCCAGGGAGGCCGTACCGGGCCACCATTAGGGGAGGCCGACATGACAGGGTTTTGGCTACTGAGGGGGCAGGTGGCAGGCTTAGGGTTAATAAATTTAAAATGCTAGTGTGGCGGGGAGAAGGGGGGGAGGAGTTAGAAAAAGGCGGGCGATTAGTTTATAAATAGGACGGATCAGTGTGGTCAGTTACCTGGATTCTGGCCAGAGAACTCACGCCCTCCCGCCCTATATTGATATTCTGTGGTGGGGGACACAAAAAAAATAAATAAATAAATAAAAATAAATATTGGAACAGAAACAGGACAGGGGTTCGCCTCTTCACGGGGTAAGACAAAATGCTGAGTGTTTTTTATGTCGCTGCAGTCGGGGCGGGGTCCTCGAAGTTGGTGACACTAATGCTTATGGAGGATGGGAGGGCCTCAATGGTGGGGGGCTGGACTCCCATGGTTGGTGTTGTTGGCTCGTGGAGAAGGCATCCGTGAGTTGGTCTCCGAGCTGGCGTTTTACGGCTGGAGGCAGTACGGGGGCACCAGTCTGGCCAAGGGCGTGTTGATAAAGTTGGGGCTTCGAGGACCTTACCCGTCAGGGGGGAAGAGAATACTGTATTATTGTTATGTAATGTTATTTAATGTTATTGATGGTTATGTACCCAATATTTGGGGAATAAACGGCTGCTGTGGCCATTAAATCCAAAATTCGGTCTCTGTGTCCTTATTATGCATAGGCAGTGAGCTGGAACGGGGGAGTTTTGGGGGGCGTTAGGTAATAGTTATTCCCCGATAGATTAGACAATAACCTGGTCATGTACCACCTGATGGATGTGTCATGGGTCAAAGTTCTTCACAATGTAAAAGAATATGACGGATGCGAATATCGCTATATGTTTGCATGTTCGGCGAATCGCGAACGTGCAAATTTCGCCGTGAAAAGAGCACTGGGCGAACCGCAAGGCCATCTCTCTCTCTCTCTCTCTATATATATATATATATATATAAAATTATTAATATACATATTAATATATTTCCAAATACCTATTAGTTATAATGGCTCATTTTCTCTAGGGAGCAATCATTAGGAGAAATAAAATGACCGCTTTCCTACTAGTACAGACAAAACCTGTCCTAACCACACACTCCCTCATCCTCCTCTCCTACTTGTGAGGGATTATGATCCTGAATACAGATGATAAAATCTTCATCTGAATCTCTGTAGGAATGGAGTTCATGAGGAGACATGAAGTACAGAGAGGAGGGTAGTGATGTGGCTAATGAGCAGCAGCATCACTTATATGCAGCCAGCTACATTTACCACAGCCCCACATAACCACAGTCTGTCCTGTTCCTCCTCTCTGCACTTCATGTCTCCTCATGAACTCCATTCCTGCAGAGATTCAGCTGAAGTTCTTCTATGTATTCAGGATCATAATCCCTGACAAGTAAGAGATAAGGATTAGGCAGCTCTTTATCTCAGTTTTGTGAAGTGACTTGTCCTGCTGTGTGGTTAGGACAGATTCTGTGTGTACTAATAGGACGGTGGCAATTTTATATCTTATAATGATTGCTCCCCAGACAAACCAAGCCATTATAACTAATGAAAGGTATTTGGGAATATATTTATAATAAAGTATTACAGTATTTATTTATTTTCATTTTCTTAATTCCTGGAGAACCCCTTTAAGAACAAAAGGACAGAAGTTTTATTTCACTGATTGATCACTTGCTGCCCTTACATAGGACTCAGAGCAGAACAAATGCAGTGTGGCAAGACTCTCCATCCCACCACTGGAGAGCAAAAGGGGAAAAAGGAACTAAGATGGCAGACGACAGTACATTATTCTTTAATAATTATATAGATTTCCAATATGTTGGCAAAAAAAAAAATCCTGAACCATTCATATGGTTTTTGGTGTATCCATGTAAGGTTGGACTGAAGGTGCACTGGGCTGGTACAAGAGATACCAGTATGAATAAATGGTGGAGCTAAAGTACATAATGAGACAAACTGATAATCATGTGGTTGGTATAGTTCAGCAGTGATAGAGAGGAGGTCTCTAGCCTACTTTGGGGCCCTGTCAGCATATGTTGCTAAGAGAGTCAGCGATCCAGCTGCAGAAGTTCTGCTTCCATTGTGGGGCCCTGATACTAACTACAGGGAGTGCAGAATTATTAGGCAAGTTGTATTTTTGAGGATTAATTTTATTATTGAACAACAACCATGTTCTCAATGAACCCAAAAAACTCATTAATATCAAAGCTGAATATTTTTGGAAGTAGTTTTTAGTTTGTTTTTAGTTTTAGCTATTTTAGGGGGATATCTGTGTGTGCAGGTGACTATTACTGTGCATAATTATTAGGCAACTTAACAAAAAACAAATATATACCCATTTCAATTATTTATTTTTACCAGTGAAACCAATATAACATCTCAACATTCACAAATATACATTTCTGACATTCAAAAACAAAACAAAAACAAATCAGTGACCAATATAGCCACCTTTCTTTGCAAGGACACTCAAAAGCCTGCCATCCATAGATTCTGTCAGTGTTTTGATCTGTTCACCATCAACATTGCGTGCAGCAGCAACCACAGCCTCCCAGACACTGTTCAGAGAGGTGTACTGTTTTCCCTCCTTGTAAATCTCACATTTGATGATGTACCACAGGTTCTCAATGGGGTTCAGATCAGGTGAACAAGGAGGCCATGTCATTAGATTTTCTTCTTTTATACCCTTTCTTGCCAGCCACGCTGTGGAGTACTTGGACGCGTGTGATGGAGCATTGTCCTGCATGAAAATCATGTTTTTCTTGAAGGATGCAGACTTCTTCCTGTACCACTGCTTGAAAAAGGTGTCTTCCAGAAACTGGCAGTAGGACTGGGAGTTGAGCTTGACTCCATCCTCAACCCGAAAAGGCCCCACAAGCTCATCTTTGATGATACCAGCCCAAACCAGTACTCCACCTCCACCTTGCTGGCGTCTGAGTCGGACTGGAGCTCTCTGCCCTTTATCAATCCAGCTACGGGCCCATCCATCTGGCCCATCAAGACTCACTCTCATTTCATCAGTCCATAAAACCTTAGAAAAATCAGTCTTGACGTTTCAGCTTGTGTGTCTTGTTCAGTGGTGGTCGTCTTTCAGCCTTTCTTACCTTGGCCATGTCTCTGAGTATTGCACACCTTGTGCTTTTGGGCACTCCAGTGATGTTGCAGCTCTGAAATATGGCCAAACTGGTGGCAAGTGGCATCTTGGCAGCTGCACGCTTGACTTTTCTCAGTTCATGGGCAGTTATTTTGCGCCTTGGTTTTTCCACACGCTTCTTGCGACCCTGTTGACTATTTTGAATGAAACGCTTGATTGTTCGATGATCACGCTTCAGAAGCTTTGCAATTTTAAGAGTGCTGCATCCCTCTGCAAGATATCTCACTATTTATGACTTTTCTGAGCCTGTCAAGTCCTTCTTTTGACCCATTTTGCCAAAGGAAAGGAAGTTGCCTAATAATTATGCACACCTAATATAGGGTGTTGATGTCATTAGACCACACCCCTTCTCATTACAGAGATGCACATCACCTAATATGCTTAATTGGTAGTAGGCTTTCGAGCCTATACAGCTTGGAGTAAGACAACATGCATAAAGAGGATGATGTGGTCAAAATACTCATTTGCCTAATAATTCTGCACGCAGTGTAGACTTCTGTACTGCTTTTGTCTGCCGGAGTAAGAGAGTTCTCTGTGACTGGCATTGATTCGGTGGAGCCGAAGAGAGGTACTGTGCCATGTCCGGTACTAGTGCCTGTGCTGTATGCCTTCAAGATGCAGTGACCCAGTGGATCACTCCTAAAGACTAATTGTTTGCAAAAGTTAAATGTTGTGATTTAAAAGCACTTATCTCTCTATGAATTATGTATTCCAAACTGTTGTGTATGGACAACAAACAGTTAACACGGGCAGTCTTCATTAGGTTTCCATGAAGACCAGATCATCCGGCTTTCTCTGGTTAGTGAGCGTGTCTAGTCAAAGAAGCAAGAGACAACACTTACATGCTCGAGCTCCTGCTAAATAGGTCTAAAGTAATGCTTCATCAAAGCACCATTCCTGAGACTAAAAGCAGAGTCTTAGGGGCAGTGGAAGGATGAGCGTAGTAGTCACGATGGCCGCCCTCACTCCGGTTCTTCCTGGACCATAGTGATAGGAGGCCACACCCTTCCTTCCCTGCGGGCACACTAAAACTTTGGGGCCCTCTGCCTGATGGTAGAGGAGGTGCCCCTGGTGTAAATTTATTTTCTTGATTGCGAAAATCGGCAATGTAATATTCACGTAATGCGCGTGCAATACAGGCGTGGGTGACTTTTGCTACATTTTCCAAGCTGCTTCCTGAGACTGGAGAAAATGGTTGGCACGGCAGAACATTACAATAGCTTTATATGCAGATAGAGTGCTCCAATATATTCGCGATTGCGCAAATCGGCAATTAATGATGCACATATTTTGGCGCAATACGTGAAACTTCACATTTTAGCAGGTCTGACTACATATTACTGATTGGTGGACTAATTATTGTTGTGAACTTGTGACATCACAGCACTATGTCTGTAATATGTACGTATGGACAGCAGAACATATCACACTACCTAACACCCTGCACTGGAACCTATCAGCTACACTATATCACTATCTAACCTACACTGACTATCTCCCACTATCTGTAATATATATATATATATATATATATATATATATATATATATATGCTAACTAAATAACTATCTAATGTAATGATACAGCAAAGCACAGAGTACAGCAATGACACTGCTATCTCTCTTAGAACTTTAAAAAAAACTGCAGAAAATGGCTGCTGGGGAGGTTCTTATATAGTAAGGGGTAGGCAACTTTCCTATTGGTTGCTAAGGATGTTGCTAAGCTCAGACAAGGACATTGCAGCCTTCTCATTGGCCTACAAGCAAGAGGTAGGGAGGGATCATGGGTTCAGATGAAAAAAAAATCTAGAATATTAAAAAATACGAATATATATTACTATATTCTAAATATTTGCGAATTCTCAATATTCACGATTAATATTCACTATTTTAATATTCGCGCCCAACACTTTTGGTGATGTAGGCTGCAACATGGTGGACTAAAGAGGCAGAATTTACATTAAGTGCAACCTGTTCATTGTACTTTATTGAGGCAGATTTTCAGATGGTTCACACAGGCAATGTACAGTATATGTCAAGCACAGTCTTTACAGTCAGCATGTATACAGTAGTTTCTCAAGACTAAGTATACAGTTGCAAGAAAAAGTATGTGAACCCTTTGGAATGATATGGATTTCTGCACAAATTGGTTATAAAATGTGATCTGATCTTAATCTAAGTCACAGCAATAGACAATCACAGTCTGCTTAAACTAATAACACACACATAATTAAATGTTACCATGTTTTTATTGAACACACCATGTAAACATTCACAGTGTAGGTGGAAAAAGTATGTGAACCCCTAGACTAATGACATCTCCAAGAGCTAATTGGAGTGAGGTGTCAGCCAACTGGAGTCCAATCAATGAGATGAGATTGGAGGTGTTGGTTACAGCTGCCCTGCCCTAAAAAAACAAAAAAACAAAACAAAACACCAGTTCTGGGTTTGCTTTTCACAAGAAGCATTGCTTGATGTGAATGATGCCTCGCACAAAAGAGCTCTCAGAAGACCTACGATTAAGAATTGTTGACTTGCATAAAGCTGGAAGGGATTATAAAAGTATCTCCAAAAGCCTTGCTGTTCATCAGTCCACAGTAAGACAAATTGTCTATAAATGGAGAAAGTTTAGCACTGTTGCTACTCTTCCTAGAAGTGGCCTTCCTGTAAAGATGACTGCAAGAGCACAGTGTAGACTTCTCAATAAGATGAAGAAGAATCCTAGAATGTCAGCTAAAGACTTACAAAAATATCTGGCATATGCTAACATCCCTGTTAGCGAATCTACGATACGTAAAACACTAAACAAGAATGGATTTCATGGGAGGAGACCACAGAGGAAGCCACTGCTGTCCAAAAAACATTGCTGTACGTTTACAGTTTGCACAAGAGCACCTGGATGTTCCACAGCAGTACTGGCAAAATATTCTGTGGACAGATGAAACCAAAGTTGAGTTGTTTTGATTTGAAGAAGCACAAAACACTATGTGTGGAGAAAAAGAGGCACAGCACACCAACATCAAAACCTCATCCCAACTGTGAAGTATGGTGGTGGGGGCATCATGGTTTGGGGCTGCTTTGCTGCATCAGGGCCTGGGCGGATTGCTATCATCGAAGGAAAAATGAATTCCCAAGTTTATCAATACATTTTGCAGGAGAACTTAAGGTCATCTGTCCACTAGCTGAAGCTCAACAGAAAATGGGTGTTGCAACAGGACAACGACCCAAAGCATAGAAGTAAATCAACAACAGAATGGCTTAAACAGAAGAAAATACGCCTTCTGGAGAGGCCCAGTCAGAGTCCTGACCTAAACCCGATTGAGATGCTGTGTCATGACCTCAAGAAAGCGATTCACACCAGACATCCCAAGAATATTGCTGAACTGAAACAGTTCTGTAAAGAGGAATGGTCAAGAATTACTCCTGTCCGTTGTGCACATCTGATCTGCAACTACAGGAAATGTTTAGTTGAAGTTATTGCTGCCAAAGGAGGTTCAACCAGTTATTAAATCCAAGGGTTCACATACTTTTTCCACCTCCACTGTGAATGTTTAAATGGTGTGTGAATGTTTAAATGGTGTGTTCAATCAAAACATGGTAACATTTAATTCTTTGTGTGTTATTAGTTTAAGCAGACTGTGATTGTCTATTGTTGTGACTTAGATGAAGATCAGATCGCATTTTATGACCAATTTGTGCAGAAATCCATACAATTCCAAAGGGTTAACATACTTTTTCTTGCAACTGTAGAAGACAATAGATTAAGTCTCTTTCTTGTCTGCTCAATCTTTCCAGCTCGACTAAGTGGTGCAACTTGTTTCTCTCACTCTCAATATATTGGTATCTCCTCAATATAGTACAATCTCTAAACAGGTGATCATGCTGTTCTTTTAGTATGATGGGGAAGTTGAAGCTTATTAGATCTCACATGCAAGGAAGTCTGGAGTCACTAAAACATGATTTTTTTTGTTTCAAAAATGATTTTATTGTTTTAAAGTGAAATAAAAAATAAAATACACATATTAGATATTGCCGCGTCCATAACTATCAGCTCTATAAAAATATCACATGACCTAACCCCTCAAGTAAACACCGTAAAAAAATATAAATAAAAACTGTGCCAAAAAAGTCATTTTTTGTACCCTTACGTCACAAAAAAGTGTAATACCAAGTGATCAAAAAGACATATGCACCCCAAAATAGTACCAATCAAATGATCACCTCATCCCTCAAAAAATAAGCCCCTATATAAGACAATCGCACAAAAAATAAAGAAAACGATGGGTCTCAGAATATGGAGACACAAAAAAATATATTTTTAAAAAAAAATGCTTTATTATGTAAAACTGAAACAAACAAGCAAAAAAAGTTGACATATTTGATATTGTCGTGTCCGTAGCAACCTGGTCTATAAAAATAGCTCATGATCTAACCTGTCAGATGAACACTGTAAAAAAATAAAAATAAAAACGGTGCCAGAACATCCATTTTTTTGTTACCTTGCCTCACAAAAAAAGTCTCATGTTTTTTTTTTTGTTTTTTTTTTAAAGGGAACCTGTCACCAGGATTTTGTGCATAGAGCTGGGGACATGGGCTGGTAGATGGCCACTAGCACATCTGCAATACCCAGTCCCCACAGCTCTCTGCGCTTTTATTGTGTTAAAAAAAACGTTTTGATCAATATGCAAATGAACCTGATATGTGTCCTGTATCCGGAGATGAGTCCAGCGGAAAGGAGCCCAGCACCGCCCCGCGTCCTCCGAATCTCCTCCTTGCTGGCTGACGTCACAGAGCTGGAGCGCCGAAATCTCGCGATGCGCGAGCTAGCACATGCGCAGTGTCGGCATCATGTTCATTCCCTGTGCTGGCATCAGCACAGGGAACGAACTACGCATACGCTAGCTCGCGCATCGCGAGATTTCGGCGCTCTTTCCGCTGGACTCATCTCCGGATACAGGAAACATATCAGGTTCATTTGCATATTGATCAAAACGGTTTTTTAACACAATAAAAGCGCAGAGAGCTGTGGGGACTGGGTATTGCAGATGTGCTAGTGGCCATCTAGCAGCCCATGTCCCCAGCTCTATGCACAAAATCCTGGTGACAGGTTTCCTTTAAGTAAAAGCTCTATGCAGCTCTATAGTGAGGTGTATACGATTCTTGGCTGTAATGTAGAAGGTTGTGAGTTTGAATCCCACCAGAAACTTTTCAGAAATAGAGGCTAAATTGGATTTTAATACGCTGGGTGTCCGCAAGCACTGACTCCATATATGGACATAGCTATATATGGAGTAAGAGCAGGGAATCCTAAGCCGAACTAGAGTCCCAACACCCTCCCCTCTTCAGAGCAGGGGGTGCCTTGCTTAATTCTTGGGTTCCCCTATTGACTTCAATTGTGCTCAGGTGCTCTGAAGAGCACCAGAGCATCGGGATGTGTTTTACTTGAGCACGCAAGCACTTTGGTGCTCGATCAACACTAGTGCCTATGTTTGTGTTTGAATGACCACTGCTTATTTTCACCCTGCAGATCTTGTACATGGCAGTGCTTTTGTATGCTTGCACTGTGGAGGAAAACTGCCATACGGGAGATACTAGCACAGAGTTAGCTATAGCCAAGCTTGACCTAGGTCTGGCTTGTTTTGAGCCTGTGCCCACAGTATCAGTGACATCAGCAGTTTCCGAGCTGATCATAATAGAAGCAGATTTTGCTCTACAAGTTCTTTTGGAAGTTTTGGCCATACATTGCCTGTGTTCTTTACCGTGGCCACAGCCACCACTCTTCTTTTCTGATGTCACCTGCTCCTTAGCACCCCAATCCAGCTCCCAGGTCTTGTCCAATCATCTTCATAGTCCTCCCCTTAACTGCCACTTTTATCAGACAATGGTATGTCATAGTGCACTACCTTGCCCCCCTCATAATTCCCCTCTCTGTATTTGCCCCAAGTGCTATTGCTATCACCGTGGCTACTATCACTACCACCACCAACAACACAGCTATGCATCGGGTCACCAACCTCTGCCTTAACCTCTTCCTCAAGGCAGTCCAAACACTGACTTTTCACACAAGTCATCTTTAGGTAGACTCTCTGGACTATCTTCCATAGCGCATGGGGTTTTGTTTCCTCTTAGGAAAAAAGAAGGCACCCCACTAGAAATGGGCAGTGAAGACAGAGATGATACAAGTAAAAGACATCTCTATGACCAATAGGAGGAGGAACAGGAGGAAGGCACGGGCTGAAAGGCACGGTGTCAGAGGTAACTTTGAGATGATCCTGCTCTGACTGAGAGGAGGAGTGAGATATCCAGTTCTCAATGTCATTCACTTTTTTCTCAATAATAATATGGCACATTTCAGAAGAGAGAAGAGAACTGTGACCTACTACTACTTCTACTACTACACTTCTACTATTACTGGCCGGATGGCTGGTGCTGCTACTGCTGTTTGCACTACCACAGCCACCCACATTCTGACTCTTGGATGATGAGGCAAGGGTCTTTCATTTCCAGTCTGAAAACAGCACAATGCATTATATTATACAGCTCAATATATGGACGCAGTACAATGAATGGTATATTGACACAGTGTAGTGCGTTCAATTACTAGTACACTGAGCAAAAAAATAAACGCAACACTTTTGGTTTTGCTCCCATTTTGCATGAGCTGAACTCAAAGATCTAAAACATTTTCTACATACACAAAAGACCCATTATTCTCAAATATTGTTCACAAATCTGTCTAAATCTATGTTAGTGAGCACGAGATAATCCATCCCACCTCACAGGTGTGGCATATCAAGGTGCTGATTAGACAGCATGAATATTGCACAGGTGTGCCTTAGACTGCCCACAATAAAAGGCCATCCTGAAATGTGCAGTTTGATCACACAGCACAATGCCACAGATGTCACAACGTTTGAGGTAGCGTTCAATTGGCATGCTGACTGCAGGAATGTCTACCAAAGCTGTTGTCCATGCAATGAATGTTCATTTCTCTACCATAAGCCGTCTCCAAAGGCGTTTCAGAAAATTTGACAGTACATCCAACCGGCCTCACAACCGCAGACCACGTGTAACCAAACCAGCCCAGGACCACCACATCCAGCATGTTCACCTCCATGATCATCTGAGACCAGCCACCCGGACAGCTGCAGCAACAATCGGTTTGCATAACTAAAGAATTTCTGCACAAACTGTCAGAAACCGTCTCAGGGAATCTCATCTGCATGCTCGTCGTCCTCATCAGTGTTTGGACCTGACTGCAGTTCGTTGTCGTAACCGACTTAAGTGGGCAAATGCTCACATTTGATGGCGTCTGGCACGTTGGAAAGGCGTTCTGTTCATGGATGAGTCCTGGTTTTCACTGTTCAGTGCAGATGGCAGACAGCGTGTGTGACGTCATGTGGGTGAGCAGTTTACTGATGTCAACTTTGTGGATCGAGTGGCCCATGGTGGAGGTGGGGTTATTGTATGGGCAGGCGTATGTTATGGACAACGAACACAGGTGCATTTTATTGATGGCATTTTGAATGTACAGAGATACCGTTACGAGATCCTGAGGCCCATTGTTGTGCCATTCATCCACGACCATCACCTCATATTGCAGCATGATAATGGACGGCCCCAGTGTAAGGATCTGTACACAATTCCCGGAAGCTGAAAACATCCGTTCTTGCATGGCCAGCATACTCACTGGACATGTCACCCATTGAGCATGTTTGGGATGCTCTGGATCGTCGTATACGACAGCGTGTTCCAGTTCCTGCCAATATTCTGCAACTTCGCAGTTATTGAAGAGGAGTGGACAAACATTCCACAGGCCACAATCAAAAACTTGATCAACTCTATGCAACAGAGATGTGTTGCACTGCGTGAGGCAAATGGTGGCCACACCACACAATGCTTTTCCTGTTTGATAAAACCCTTGCTTGTGTCTGTAATTGCTGTTTGCCGGAGACATCCAACACATGTCCTCTCATATGGCAGACTAAGCTCAGAATGATGTCTTTACTTCTGAGCTACCCAAGAGCCTAAAGGACCTGCCAAAATCCTGCACCCTGACTCACAGGCTGCCTAGTAGTATAGAAGCTACTCATGCAGTTGTGATTGGACCCCTGGGAACCCCAGACCTGGCTGTTCCTGTCCCTATTTTATTTGTTGGTAGGAGGCCGCTCAGCAATGTGATTTTCATGGGTGTTGCAATGTTAAATAATTACATAGCTCCCTCCTGTCCCTCCTTTTTAATGCCAAAACAGCTTTAGTAATGTAAAGTAACAGTGACATATACAGTACACTATGGGTAAACGGATGGCAGCAGGTCATAACAAATTACCTCTTTAGCCCCTTCCCGACCAGTGCCACACTGGTACAGCACTGGCCAGGTCTTTAAAGATGGCGCCCGATCCCAAGTGGATTGGGGGCCAAAGCCACGGTGTGCCTGTTGTTTCATTCATGCCAGTTGCAGACAATTAACACTTCAGATGCCGTGGTCAATCCCGACCACGGCACCTGAGCACGAGCAAACCTGGAAGTGTGCACTTCCTGGTATGCTCCGGCTCCTTCTTGCGGTGATTGTAGGAGTTGGAGCTTGTACTAGTACAGCACTGGCCAGGTCTTTAAAGATGGCGCCCGGTCCTAAGTGGATTGGGGGCCAAAGCCACGGTGTGCCTGTTGTTTCATTCATGCCAGTTGCAGACATTTAACACTTCAGATGCCGTGGTCAATCCACTTCCTGGTATGCTCCGGCTCCTTCTTGCAGTGATTGGAGGAGTTGGAGCTTGTATGCAACAACCCATGTCATGGAGAATGACAGGAGGCTGCTGCATAGTAGTGCATTGGAGTCTATAAGAGTAGCAACCTAATGATTGCTTATTATAGTTCCCTATGGGGAACTAATACATAAATAAAGTTTTTAAGACTTAAAAAAATATATATATTCAAATCACCCCCCTGAAAATGCCCATACTATAAAAAAATATATATATATTTTCCCCATACGGTAAATGGTGAAACGTGAAAAAAAAAAAAAGTCAAAATGGCCAATTCACCATTTTTGGATGCTTCATTTCCCACAAAAAAATTAAATAAGAAGTTATCTAAATGTCGTACACACCCCAGAATGGTATCACTGAAAAGTAAAGATTACCCGCAAAAAAAATTAGTCCTTAGCTCCGTACACATAACTACAAAAAAGTTATAGGGGTCAGAATATGGCGACTAAAATCTAAAACTGATTTTTTCCAAGGTATTATTATTTTATCAATATCTAAACACAAGAAAAACTATACATATAAGATATTGCCAGATTTATACTGACCTGGAGAATTAAAGTAACTGGTCAGTTTTATCCCAGTCCCACCTCATTTGGAATTTTTTTTCTGCTTCCCGCTACATCATATACAATATTAAATGGTGGGGTTGGAAAGTACAACTTGTCACGCAAAAAACAAGCCCTCATATGGTTATGTGAACGGAAAAATATAAATAGTTATGGCTCTGGGAAGGCAAAACAAAACTTTTTATTATAAAACAGTCCAAAAATTATCCCTTTTTGGTGGCAGATGTCTTTTTCTCTGTCTTCTGGTCTTTAAAATGGTAGCTTCTATTTTAGCCAATTTGTGTGGGATGATTCACAAAAGTTTTGGTTCTCCGAAATTAGAATCTTTTGGAAAATTCATAACAGATTTAACTTTGTGTACGTGACATTCTGAATGGCTCACACAGCTGTTGCAAGGGGGTCCAGGAACTTTAATCTCAGCCTACCTGCCCCATGAACATTTGGGAATAACACTGGCTTCACATTCTGCCCTAGTGATGCCCATAAAAAGACGTCCATTGCCCTCTTAGTGCCCTGATCCTACAGTTTATAAATCTCTAATTCTTTATGTGATTTGCCATTGGAAATTAAATTCTTTTCTAGACTTTTCTGCACAAATAAGGTCTCATCCCATTGATATAAATGTTCGTCTAGTGCAGCCATGATCACAGCTGTTATATAATAATTAATCAGCTTTTAGAGCCAATCCCTAGTGCAATTAAAGGTCTATGTGTTGTGCCTTTCTAATTAAAAGCTCAGGAAACCATTCTTATCAGTCTCTTCAGGTAAAGAAAGATTGACCTGAAATACATTTTATGTTAATTTACCAACATTTTTTGTCTTAAAAAAATATGTAGATGTTGATTAGATCTGAAGAACTACATCTTCACTTCTTCACTATAGAATCATTATCATGGACCTAAAGCATTATTCGACCTGAGCTCCTGATTTGTAATTAGGATGCCAGGAAAAAGTACAGTGCCGGATACATGCTGTCCACATACCATCAGTGGAGGATAGCACTTTCTGTCTTTGCAGCCGTTATTAATATCTGCTCCTGATGACACAGAAGAATTACCCCGTCAGTAGCAACGCGTTGAGCAGCTATTAGGTTTACATGCTGAGTGGACATTATTTGTGAACCATCATCTAGTGGATAGTATTCCACAGACAGGGTAATAGTGTGTAGGGAAGATATCGGCACTAGAGATGAGAGAATTTCTCAAAATTTTGATTCGGCTGGTTCGGCAAATTTTCCGAAAAATTTGGTTCGATCCGAATTTATTTGTAGCGAATCACGTTAAAAGACACCTATTTCCTTGCTGAATAGAGCCTTTATAGTGGTGGAGAACACTGTGCCTTGCAGTAACACGCATAGGGAGTCTGCTGTGGTAGTGAAACAATACTGTGAGTCAGTGTTAGTGTTGGGTGAGCATGCTCGGCCGAATATCGCGTGTGCTCGAGTCAGTGTATTTAATTCTAATTTAGCCTCTATTTCTAAAAAGTTTCTGGTGGGATTCAAACTCACGACCTTCTACATTACAGCCAAGAATGTTAACCACTAAACTATAGAGCTGCAATGCAAGTTACTTAATAAAAAAATAATAATATATGAGCCAAGAAAAACAGGAGTGGATCCAAAACAGAGATGACACGTGAATGGAATCTTTGCATGTCTTCTGTGCTTTGTACCCACTCTTGCTTTTGGCTAACAAATCATAAGCCAATTCTGATGCAAAATAGGGACCATGTCATGCAGACCTTACAGCTGTTACATAGACAGGATCCGTTGTGCGTCTCATTTTTCCTTCCTTCTAAGATCAGAAGAAGGGTCTAATAAATGATGTCAGCCAGGCCGAAAGGCAAAATAGTGGCTCAGTCATGAAGTGAAGGTGGGAACAGCATGAGAAGTCCACAGAGTGACCCAATGACAGTGTGTAGGTGGCAGCTGCAGCATCAGGAGGAGGCCACAGGGTGGCACAATGACAGTGTGGAGGTGGCAGCAGCAGCATCAGGAAGCCACAGAGTGGCAAGGTGACATAGTGTGGAGGTGGGTGGCAATACCATTACCAGCTGAAGATGGTGGGTGGAAGAAGGAGCACTTGGCATCAGATGTGTGACATCAGGCGGGTGGCAGCATCAGAATAGTAGCTGAGGCAGGTAGCCAGAAGAAACTGATCTCTTTTGTCAAAGTGTTGGTGTGGCAGCATGGATGATCTAGTCTGATGCATCAGGCATTGGTGGGTGGAAATCCTGGCTGATCCATGCCTGATTCATCTTAAAAAAGGTCAGTCTCTATACATTTTGGGTGGACAGGCGAGTTCTTCTTGGCCCCCGCGGCACTAAACACATGCTCTAATGCCACACTACTGGCCGGGCAGGACAGCTTTTCCAGGGCAAACTCGTCCAGTTGCAGCCACAAATCCAGTTTGGCTGCCCAGTAGTCCAGCGGATATTCAATGTTGGCTGGCAGGGTGCACTCCAAGTATGCCACAACCTGCTGGTTCAGGTTCTGCTTTATGTCTAGCTGCTGGTGAGTAGTTTCTTCACTAGGCGGGTGAAGAAAGCTGCTCATCAGCGACTCTAGACTCAGGCTGCTACTGATGGAGCTGCTACTGCCACCCCACCCATCCTTAGCAGCCATGGCAGTGGAACGTAAATGCAGGTCAGACCTGCGAGAGGATGGACGATGTCGCAGATAGAAAGCGGCCACCTGAGTACATAGTATGTCTCTATAGTAGTTCAGTTTGTCCTCCCTCTCAGCGGTTGTATAAAAAAAGGCCCCCATTTTGGATGGGTAACAAGGGTCCAACAAGGTGCAGAGCCAGAAGTCATCCCTCTGCCGAATGGTGACATTTCGGCTGTCACTACGCAAGCAAGTGAGCATGCAGTGGGCCATTTGTGCAAGTGACTCGGAGGGATTCCCTGCCTTCATCTCCACTGCTTACTGCCACGGTGTGTCTGGGTCCTCTGCCTCGTCTTTCTCATTGCCCTATAGCTACTCTGGCTGCTTCTGCTCCTCCTCTCCTGTCACCTGTGTATAAAAACCACCTATTTCACTACACATTGCTTGTTCTCCAATGTCTTCCTCCTCTAGTTCAGCCCTCACAGGGCTTATGTGACCGTAAGATCTAGGCGCCAATTCTCCAGTCCGCTGACCACCCAGATTTACCAGCATTTGTTCCAGAACATGAAGTAGTGGAATGACTTTGTTCATCCCGTAGTCCTGGCGACTGACAAATAACGTGGCCTCCTTAAAGGGCCTGAGCAAATGGCAGGTGTCACGTATGAGCTGCCACTGACTGACATCAAAGTTACACAGGGGAGTACTCCTGTCTGCTTGGATCATCAAGAAATTGTTTATGGCCTTTCTCCAACATATGGAGGGTGAAATTCCAACGGGTGGAAACTTTGCATATCCGCCTATGTTGGGGATGCCGTTCTGCCACTGCAGCTCAAGGAGGGTGTACTTTGCGTTGTACGAGTGGCTGAAGTGCATGCAAAGTTTCCTGGCCATTTTTAGGATGTCTTGCAGATGGGTGAAAGACTTCAGGAACCACTTGACAATCAGATTGAACACGTGTGCCATGCAGGGTGCATGGCTCAGCCCTCCTTAACGCAGCGTCGACACCTTGTTTTTCCCGTTGTCGGTCACCATAGTTCCGATTTTGAGTTGTCGCAGAGAAAGCCAGGATTCCATTTCTTGATGAAGGACACGGAGCAGTTCCTCCCCTGTGTGACTCCGTTCGCCCAGGTAAACGAGGTGCAGAACAGCGCGACACTTCAATGCCCTGCAAATGTGGTATACTGGAGGGGCACTGTGAATTGTCCATGCAGTGGAGGCTGAGGACACGGTGGAGGATGAGGAGGCAGAGGCGGACATTGTCGCAAGACCAATGGCGTGAGAATGTGGAGGCGGACGCCGCGTCACCTGGCCAAGTTGCTGGTGTGGCTGTGCAGGAACCACATTCACCCAGTGGGCTGTAAAGGAAATGTATTGTCCCTGACCGTAGTTACAGCTCCACACGTCGGCGCTGCCATGCACTTTGGCAGACACCGACAGGCTCAAAGACTGGCCCACCTTCTGTTCTACATACGCGTGCAGGGCTGGTACTGCCTTTTTGGCAAACAAATGACGGCTTGGGACTCCCCACCTCAGCTCGGCACAAGCCGTCAGTTCTCTGAAAGGTGCAGAGTCCACCACTTGGAAAGGGAGGGACTGCAGCACCAGCAACTTGGCCAGGAGCACATTCTGCTTCTGTGCCTTTGGATGAGTGCACGCATACTGTTGTCTCTTGGCAATCGCTTCGGTGATTCATTGCTGACGGAATGATTGACAAGGAGAAGAAGGAGGAGCAGGAGCATCAGGAGCGGTAGATGATGGGAAGGACAGACAGCTGCCTTCGGCTGAAGTGGTGGAGCCTTGACTGCCTGAAATCGGGTGCGTGCCACTGAGTGATGCAGCAGTTGATGCAGCAGGTTGGACCACCACATCGGAGCCATGGTTCTCCCAGGCTACTTTATGGTGACGCTGCACATGTTGACACAGGGTCGTGGTGCCAACATTGGCACCCTGACCACACTCCACCTTCTGCCCACAGATTCTACAAATGGCCATATTCACCTCCTACTGCGGCTTAACAAAAAACTGCCACACCCTTCAGGTAGGTGATTTTCCCCCCAACACTCTGTACTGACTTCCGTGAACCCCTGCACCACTACTTTCCGGGCAGGTATATTCCTGCGAAGTGGGTGGTCTACCCTGGGCACGTTTGGCTCCCGACCTCCCACTGCTGCCACCCTGCTGACTTCCGGCCACGTTAGCGACTTTCTGGCTCTGCTGCTGCCTCAAGGGCAAGCTGCCACCCTCTTCTCCCGATGATGATGAAGCCCCTAATTCACCTGGCTCCCAAATGCGATCACCTACATCCTCATCATTATTGAGTACTGTCTGCACGTCACTGATGTCTTCGGTCTCTGGGTCAGGAGTCTGACCGCTCGCAACACCAGCTCCCACGCCACTCTCCTTATCACAACTTGCCCACCTACTGGAGGAAGCGGCGGATGTCTCCTCCAGTTCTTGGCTGGGCAGTAGCTGCTGACTGTCCTCTAGTAGCTCATCCTTGCTGTATAGTGGAGCTGAGCCCACAGCATATAATACTTCTCTGGCTGAGGGGACAGAAAAGAACAGAGGCAGGTTGAGGAAAGGTGATGGCACAGGACCTGCTCCCAGGCCATGCCAACTAAGGGTTGTGTCTGGCGAACCAACCAACTCTTGGCTGGGGGTGTCTGATGTCACCTTGGACGAAGTGGATGACCGAGTCAACCATTCAGGAACCGCTGGGTTGCTGGTCAAGACACGACCGCTAGATGACACTGGGAGCTCAAATCCTGCTGCCATGCACCCTTACTCTACTGCGAACTCTGCCTGCGCCAGATGCACTTGTAAAAACACTGCAGAACTCTCCAGTCTATTCTCTCAAAGGTTTATTCACCAACACTTTGCGACGTTTCGACCTGTGTGGTCTTTATCATCGACCTGTTGCTTGATAAAGACCACACAGGTCGAAACGTCTCAAAGTGTTGGTGAATAAATCTTTGAGAGAATCAAGACTGGAGAGTGCTGCATTTTTTTTACAAGTGCATCTGAAGTTGGGGGAGTCTGAGACTGGCTTCTGACACGGCAGGCACCACCACAATAAGGAACGGTATTTACCCCTATTTTCCGTTGTTCTGCTACATTTTGCTTTTTTCTTGTCTCTGCCTGCGCCAGAAACATTCCCTGTGCAGGGCCTGGCACTTCTCTGTCTGACATACTGTTAGATCAAATAAAAAAAAAAAAGAAAGGAAATTAAAACACCCCAAAAAAGTCTGTCATTTTCTCACTTCACCACACAACGGCTAATAAGCCCTCCCCCCCCACTAATAAATGCCAAAAAGGGCTTTAGAACATATAACTGCACCCCTGAATGGCAAATATATATATATATTTTGCTACTAATATACGCCAAAAAGGGCTTTAGAACATATAACTGCACCACTGAACGGCAAATAGACCCTTACTTTTTTCCATTTGTACACTCCACAAAAGGCTTTAGAACATATAACTGCACTGCTGAACAGCAAATAATATATATATTTTTTCCACTAATACACGCCAAAAAGGGCTTTAGAACATATAACTGCACCTCTGAATGGCAAATATATATTTTTTTGCCACTATTCCACACCAAAAAGGGCTGTAATTTTCTCACTTCACCACACAATGGCAAATACTTTCTTTTGTGCCACTAATACACGCCAAAAAGGGCTTTAGAACAAATAACTGCACCGCTGAACGGCAAATAATATATATATTTTTTTGCCAATAATACACGCCAAAAAGGGCTTTAGAACATATAACTGCACCGCTGAATGGCAAATAGGCCCTTATTTTTTTCCACTTATACATGCCACAAAAGTCTATAGAACATATAACTGAACGGCAATTAATACTGTATATATATTTTTCCACAAATACAGTACATGCCAAAAAGGGCTTTAGAACATATAATTGCACCTCTGAACGGCAAATATATATTTTTTTGCCACAATTACACACCAAAAAGGGCTGTAATTTTCTCACTTCACCACACAATGGCAAATACTTTCTTTTGTGCCACTAATACACGCCAAAAAGGGCTTTAGAACAAATAACTACACCGCTGAACGGCAAATAATATATATATTTTTTTGCCAATAATACACGACAAAAAGTGCTTTAGAACACATAATTGCACTGCTGAACAGCTGTAATATGTCTCCAAATGTAGAATATTGTATATGTATGAAAAATATTTTAACCTGATTTGGTAATCCTCTACAAATCTAGTGTTTGCTTATTTGGAGTAAAGAACACTCGGAGGACTCATCACCAGGATTCAACAAGAGAGTTATATAAAAAATGAATAATGCGATTTATTATCGGTCATCATAAAAGATGATTGCTCACAAAAATAGTTTAGGAAAGGTCTTAATCTATT